>NW_007261231.1:71131-103071 GCF_000164805.1 Carlito syrichta
CTCCTTGGAGAGCTGAATGCAAGGGGAACGCACAACGCCAAAAGCAGACCAAAAGCAGAGCATCACAGGAGGAATGTGAATACTCTTGTGATCATACCAGGAGAACTTGCAACATATGCAGCCATTGCAATGAGTTTCAAATTCAGGCCTGAATAGATTTGCTCAAACTTTCACAACAAAGTTAGGGTGCATTCATACATGGGAAAAAAACACATAAACAAAAACAATACGCCAACAACAAACCCCAGATGCCCTGTATTCATTATAAAACTATGCGGCATACCAAATAGAAAGAAAAAGGTGGCAATGAACAGTTGATCAGAATGGATACATAATGATACAGTTATTACATCTGTTTAATTAAAAAGGTTAAAAATTAAAAGAGAAACACAGTCATGCTGCATAAACATGTAATGTGTGTTGAAAGAAGGAAATATTAATCAGGAATCAAGCAGCCTCAGCATTCTCTCGACCTTCCCCTCTGTTTGTTAACTCCTGTGATCAGTGTGTCTCCACCATTTTAATGCATTGAATTAAAAAAATTTACCTCTTCTCCATCTCCTGTTAAGCTATCTGAAACCCATAGAATTATTTTAATGCAGTTCTCATTGTCATATCGGGTTAGATAAATGCTCTATACACAACATTTTCATGAAAGGAGCATCAATATTTTTTGCTAAATTCTTTTTTAAAGGTATATGGTTATTTTGGATATAAATAAGACCCAATTCCTGAGAGGAAGCTTGTCCCTCAAAGTACTGTGCTCCTTCTAAGGACAACAGTCTGTCTGGGTGAGCCTTTAGTGCTCCCTGAAGTCCAGTCCCCATCCTGTAGAAAGTTTACCTCAGGGGTCACAGAGCATGTTTCTTGCAGCATCTGTAGCCCAGTATGCAGTGGCTGAACCCTGATCAGAATTCTTCCTCAGTGACACCATATTCTCTTTGAAATTATTAATTGAGACCGTGAATTGTGTTTACTAACACAGTGAATTCTTCAAGAAGACTCCAACTAAAGGCTTCATAGAACCATCAGGTAACCTCTTATCGGGAGATACCAGATGTACTGATACAGTCAAGACACACGGTGACCCCAGCTACATTAAGTAAATTGGTGGGAGATATTTTTTTTTCTTTTTGACCCACTGGCTAAAGATCACACAAAATATTAGCTTCCAGACAGACCCGTTTGGATTTCAACAATGCAATCAAATCACAAAATACTTACAGTGTTTAATTTTCACAGGCTCGGGTCCCTAATTTGCCCTTCATCCTTATATCTGGGTCATGCAAACATCCCAACATTGATTTATGTGTGTGTGAATGTGTGTGTGTGTTTGTGTGTGTTTGTATGATTTTTTTCCAATGTAGATCCAAAACAAACACGGTACACGTTTAGACGTGGGGAGGGGTGCATGCACCTTGTGTTTGCCTGTTCTCATTCTAGAATCCTGCAAAAGTCCTTCAATACAGTCAGTATTTTGTCAAGTATTTGGCTGTGTTTTTATTACATTTTCTTCTGATTTAGAGTTTTCCTGCCACTACCCTAATTTACATCTAATTATTATTAATATTATGCACTAGTTTTATTTTATACTCACATAATTTTATTTAAATTCCATTATTCAGACAAGGATCCTAAAGATTTTATCAGAAATGACCACTTCTAGGACAAGGGGCGACCTGGAGCATCTTGGAGCACCAGACCATAAAGTCGAGCTCAAAAGATCAATGGGTAACATAAAGGGACATGGCGCTGTTCCAAAGGGGCCTCTGTAATGGCCGTTGTTGTACCAACTTGGAACCTGTTTTCAGATGAGATTACCATTAAACAAGTGAAATATTCATACATCACTTTGACTGCTAAGTATCTGTGGGCCCCTGTAATGAGTAGATGCATAAAACAAAAACAGAAGTCTCTGTCAACAAGAATAAATTTTCTAGAAGATTTCCTTTAGAAGTAGTGTAGACTGTAAGATCTCCTGACTAACCAGAAGTCCCACCTCTGACTGGAGCAAGATTATCTGTTTGTCTTATTTCCTTCCTGTCAGCCCTCTGGATTAAACTACCTCTTTGCCATTTCTAATTCTTCTGACTCATAGCCATATGACAGGGAGTATATATACATCGTGAGTTTCCTGGGTTTCCAGGCTGCCAGACTTTCGAATGAAGTTTTGTCATGGCATTTCTTGGCTTCTTCCAGTCAGTGTCAGCCTTCTGTCTGGCTCTATAAACTTGTCTTTTCTGAGTTCTAGACTTCCAGCCTTCTGTGTGGTGCTACATTATTGGTTTTCCGTTGCCACTGGCTGTCAGTCTTCTGCCTGAAGCTATACCTTGAACTTACCTGAATCTTTCCTTGCAAGCAGTTGAAATGAGCTACACCATTGTCTCTTCTGTGTCTCCAAGTCACCATCCTCCTGGAATGAAACTATGTCATTGACTTTTGTGGGATCCAGGCTCCATGCTTTGAGTTAGTACTGCATCTTTGGCTCTTCTAAGTTACCATTCTGAAGCCACACTGACAATCTCACACATCACAGCTTCCATATTTGTGTAAGACAATCTATACAAAAACTCTATTCCTTCTGGTATTTTGGGACATATTTAATCACCTCAATCCAGCTATTTAAGGTGTACTATTAAGTTAGCATTTTAAAAATCTTTCCATTGTAATATACCTATCTCTCTCTCTCTCTCTCTCTCTCTCTCTCTCTCTCTCTATATATATATATATATATATACATACACACACATGTTATACAGACACATTGTAATATATGTATATATATACATATACCTATGTGTATGTATGTGTATATATATGTACATATATGTATTTTTTATATTTGATATTGAGTGGAGGTCTCACTGTCTCACCCAAAGTCAGTAAGATCACAGCTCACAGATGCTTTAAACTCTTGGGCTCAGGAAATCCTCCCATCTTAGCATCCTGAGTAACTGGGGCTACAGGTATGTGCCACTACACACAGCTATTCTTTTAAAATATTTTTTTAGAGATAAAGTTTCCCTATTTTGCCCAGGCTGGTATCAAATTGCTCATCTCAACCATTCTGCCCACCTAGTCCTCCCCAAGTGCTAGAATTGCAGACCTGAGCCACTGCATTTGGCCTATAATGTATATTTCTAGGAGTATAAATTTTCTTTTTAGCACTGGGAATCTCATATTTTTCATGGAATCTCATAAGTTTTAATATGTCAAACTTATATTTTCATTGACCTTCAGGTATGTTCCAATATTCCTTGTAGCTTGTTTTTTAATATGCCATTTGTTTAATCCTGTAATTTCTAATGTCCACATTAATTTTCTCTTCTTTCTAGTGTTTAATTAATTAGAAATGCATTCAGCCCACTTACACTAGGCCTTGGGTATGTGATTAACTTCTGAAAACAGACCTAAATAACATAAGATACAAGTGGTGACTTGGGAAGTGCATGCAGATTGAGCTTACCTGTTCTTATATGTGAACCCTGCAGATGTTCCAGATAAATGAATCTGAGGCCAATGAATTTGTGAGTGTCAGGGTCCTCAGAGTGCTGTACTCTTCTTGACTTTTTCTATTTCATGTTCTTTGGGTTTTCTAAGTTCTCCTAGTCAGAGAAGGTTCATGCATTGGACACAATATTTTTCCATCCAGATTAGTTATACTGGTGAGGCTGTAATGTGGGAGGGGGCAAGGGAGTGATACATATTATTTCTATGGAATTCGAGATATTTAGATGTCCTCTTCCTCTGGGCTGTGACCTACAAGGTTCCCCTTGGTAAAGCAGATTTCATCCTTTCCTCTACTCCCCTTCCTGGCTGCAGCATCCTAAAAGTATTCTTTTGAATATTAATTGTACCCTTTTGCATGACACAGTAGAACTGGGAGGAAGAAACTTGCAATAAAATAATTTTTCTTCACCCCTATACGATGAAATTCTGGAAAAGACTCTACCCTGTAAGTTCCATCTAAAGAATGTTCTGAGTGTATTTCTTAGACATCAGATCTACTAATGGCAGACACAAGAAGAAATCATTTGTATTGTTATCTTGAGAACCTGAGACTTTTTGGAGGGTGAGCCACAAGAGTGTGTCATGTGGGGTCTTGGAAGTTCTCATTTCACACTTGTTCACAACTGTCCTCTGCACACATATAGTGACAAATCTATCTATTTCCCCATGGAAAACAAATGCATGCTGAAGCAAAGCCCACCTGCTTATCTAATCAAAGCTGGAGACTTGGAGACTTGGTAAACCAAACTCAAATCAGATACCTGCAGTCCACCCTTTAGCTCCTGTTTAACCTAATAGTCATTGTACAGGTATATTAAGCTTCTTGTTAAAAGCAAAGTCGCCATCTTTTTCTTAAGATGGATATGCCTGTATCTCTGTATCTCTGTCTGTGTGTGCCTCTCTCTCCTTCTTTCAAATAAACTAGGTCTTAAAACTGCTGCATAGCTGGGCTCGGTGGCTCAGCCTGTAATCCCATGCCTTTGGGAGGCTGAGGTGAGTGAATTGCCTGAGCCTGCGGGTTCGAGACCCACCTGGGCAGGCGAGATCTCATCTCTACAATAAATCAAAAAATCAGCCGGGCGTGGTAGCGCATGCCTGTAATTCCGGCTACTTGGAAGGCTGAGGTGGAAGGATCGCCGGAGCCCAGCAGGTCGAGGCTGCGGTGGCCTGGAGTGGCCACTGCACTCCAGTTGGGCAATAGAGTGAGACTCCGACTCAAAACAAAAACAAAAACAAAAACTGCTGCATATGCTCTGAAATGATTTTCTGGGGTGGGTCAAAGAGCCCATGGAGCATCACACTGCACTCCACTCAACTACAATCACCATGTATGTTATTCCACCTGCGTGTGCTGTCAAATGTATCAACCCACAGTGTATAATATTCGAAAGGGACTTCCTATTTTTAAAAGGTTTTGAATGCAAGAACCATCCAAACAGTCCGGGGGGCGGGTGTGTGCATACCATCCCACAGAGGATTTAACAGGTGCTTCAAGGGAGGAAAAGATGAGAAAGGCATTATGAATGAACGGATTGGCCAATAGTCATACTCATAATGGATTAGCAGGAGATATCAGTATTCATGAAAGGGATTGGTTTCCATGTTTGATAAGCAAACTTGCACACTATATGCATCACACACTTACTTTGACTGAACACTTAACAGTAACATGAATTACAATTTTGGCCCTGTAGTCACAAGATGAGGCAGGGACAAAAAAGCACTCAGATCCCAGCCTCTACAGGGCAAGGTTGATTTGGTTTGCCCTTATCAGAAAGAAGTTTCTGAGATCAATCTCTTGTCCAATCATCTATTGATATATCTGGTGAAAAAGGGACTCCATTACTCAGTGGCTGTGAGCTGGATGAGTTTTTTTAATGTTGTTTTATACATCAGACAGTATTCATAAATGCATCTAACAACTCCATAATGTGATGAGTTTTTGTAGTTTTACTTATTTATTTCTTTTTGTAATATAATTAAATTTCCCTCAGCTGTCTATAAGGGGGCCTACTCAGGATAATCTGCAGTCCTCGGTGAGTTCTTGGCCCACTTTCTGGAAAAAAATTCACAAGAGGAAGTGAGCTCTCCAGGTATGCAGTCCCTTGGGGATGACCTTTTATCTTGCCCACACTCAGCCTTCAGTTACCTGTTAATTATTTCTAATTTCATTTTCTTACTGTCATGCATGGCATTTTGCAGGAGGTACAGAAGATGATAATATATGTAAGTTGTCTTTATCCCTGCAAGTACCTGTCTCATTCTGGATCACAGATTATTTATGCAGGAATAGTAGTGGATATTAACTGGAAGGGTGTTCGCATTTATCTTGTCATCTTCCAGAGTGCACCCACCAAGGGACTGACACCAACAATCAAGCAGATGGAATTACTTGGATGTCGCATGATAGGTACCCCCCAAACCAGAGACCCTAGTGGGGTTCTTCTCCAAGACCACTCAGTCTCTTGCCTCTGGCTGATGGGCAGCAATCAAGTGAGACCATATTGGACCCTTGAGAATATGCCCTCAAGGTGCCAACTTACTTTTTTAGGGAAAGATATTGTTTCTTACCAGAACCATGAATGTACTTGTCTTTCCTGTCCAAGGAGGCTCATCTAAAACAACCACTCAAGAGCTTGCAATGTATCTGATCTGACTGCAGGGTATCATACATTACCTTGTTCATGGCCAAGAGTTCCACTTTTCTAAAGGAGATTAACCAGGGGATTCACCAGAAGCTGCTGACATTTTAGAGAAATTGACCTTCCTCAAAAGGTGGAAACCTTTCCCTCTGAGAAGGGTCATAGAAAACTGGGATTCAGATGAGCTCTAAATAGAAATGCATTTCATTGATCCTGGAAGAAACTATGCAAATAAAAACAGCTTTACTATCTTTCTCTCTAATAGGCATCATTACACATAACACATTTGAAATACCTGCGGTGTCCCAGTTAATTTAGACTTGTTATGTCACGGGAACATGGTAAATAAAAGAACCAATGTGTCAATAGTTTTGGCCAATAAAACATATTTCTGACTGTGATTCAGAATATAAATTGTGAGGATGCCTGTGTAAGTATAAGAAAGGAGTGTTGGAAACCCTCTGTAAATCCTACTCAAATTTTCTGATTCCCAAAGTGCTTTAGCACTTTATGTAAGCAAGAGGCAGGTCAGGCCCCAGGTTTCCTCACTTCATCCCCAGACTGCACCCTCTGGACCTGGGAGTGAGCACCTGTGGAGAAGAAGCTGGAGTGAATAAAATGTATCTGGTTTGACCCCAGTCCCCTCCTCTGTCCTGTGTCTGGGGATCCTCTGTCCTGGGTTTTACCTCTCGCAGCTGCCACCAAGAAGATAATCCTCAAGCTCCAGTCCATGGTGAGGAGCTGTGCTCTCTGGTCATTCTCTAGAGGAGGGATGTGGTCGTTGACTTATGCTCTCAGGACACAGGCATTTCTGTATTTAACTCAGTAGCACTCAGGTCATTTGTATATCCATGAGGCAGGATATTTTATTGTCAAAGGCCTGTTTTTCCTTTTTTGCCCAGCGTTTCATGAAGATGAAACTTATTTATTATTCAAAATAGTCTCTCATAACATATTCCTCAAAATGAACCCATGTTTAAATGGCACACTGACAGTTTTGACCTCTTCTTGACATGGTCTTCTAAAGTCTGTTATCTGGGGTATGTGTGTTTCTCACTCTTTGCAAACCCTGAACAAATAAAACTATTCCTGTTCTCATATCCTTTTCATGCTTCAGATAGCGCAAAAGTCCTTTGTTTTATATGTTATTCTTGCTGATTGGCTGGGTTAGGCAAACGATTCAAGTACAGTGGAATCCTAAAGACACATGTGTATTCCTTGCCAAATTATTGTTTCAACTTTTTATAGGATTTTGTTTTGAAATAAGAGATACCCAGACCCTGAGAAGAAAGCCCTTCCCAGCCTCCTATACTCCAGCTGGGGCTGGGGCCTCTCTAGCATCTCCTTTGCGCCCCCTGCTGCCCAGTTTCTGCCCTGCAGGGAGGTTCTCATCTCGGCTCACAGAGCATCTTTCTCTCAGCATCTCTAGCTCACCATAAAAAACTGTGTCCCAGTTCAGAATTCTTCTTCTTGGGTGACACCATATGGTTCTGAGGCCATGTCTTGAAATAGGAATTATATATGTATATATTTCTATTATATATATGTATATATATTCATAAACAATATAATATTTGTATATATAGACACACACACACACACATATATATATAAATCTATAAACTTCTTTGGGTATATATGGTTATCTTAACAATGTTGTTTCTTCCAATTCATGAGCAGAGGGCGTTTTTTCTATTTTTTGTTTTCTATAATTTATTGTAGTCGTGGTTTTTAATTCCCTTGGTAGAGACCTTTTAACTTCTTGGTCAAATTTATTACTCTGCATTTTATAATTGCTGATGTTGTCTTTTTTATGTAAAGGTGTGGAGCACACGTCAGGATTAGACACATGAGTAGTTCCCGTGTAGGTGAAGTTTGGGACCACAACTGGTCCTCACTTCCCCTGGTTAGGGTCAGGTACCCTTACTGATGTTACATGCCACCCACCCCTCCTTCCCCTGACAGTGCCTCACTACTTCCAATCATATACTATTGTGGTATTGTTCTGAACCCACATATAAGTAAGAACATGTAGTATTCAGTTCTTTGTTTCAGTGATAGGTCACTGAATATAACAGAATTTACATCCTTCCAAGTTACTTCAAAGTCCATAATATTGTCTTTCTTTATGGCTGTGTAGTATACCATTGTGGATATGTACCACATTTTCGATATCCAGTCCACTTAGGATGGACAGTAGGACTGGATATATGTTTTTGTTATTGTAAATAAAGCTGCAATAAACATTCATGGTCAAGTACCTTTTTTATTTAGAGTGATTTGAGTTACTCCAGGCATATTTCCAGAAAGTGGATTGTGGCTTGTATGAAAGGCCAATTTCTAACTCTTTAAAAATAACCACACATTTTCCATCGAGATTGAACTACTTTGCAATCCCACCAACAGTGTACATTAATTCCATTTTCTATATTCCCTAGCCAGCATCTGTTGTGTTTTGTTTTAATGATGGCCATCCTTAATGGAGCTAGATGGTATCTCAATGTAGTTTCGATTTTTATTTATCTGATGATTAATGAGGCAGCGTGTTTTTTTCATGTGTGTCCTCTTTTGAGAAGTGTCTATTCATGTCTACTCATGTCCACTTTTTAATTGGGTCCTTTTTTGTTTTTGTCCTTTAGCCTCGTTTGAGTTTCTTGTAGATCCTAGATTTTAGGTCTTTGTCAGGTACACAGTTAACAATTTTTTCCCATACTGTCTTGCT
Source organism: Carlito syrichta (assembly GCF_000164805.1). Classification (NCBI taxonomy): domain Eukaryota; kingdom Metazoa; phylum Chordata; class Mammalia; order Primates; family Tarsiidae; genus Carlito; species Carlito syrichta. Next base: position 80,006 of record NW_007261231.1, read on the forward strand.
GTTCACTTCATGGTTTCTCTGGCAGTGCAGAATCCTTTCAGTATGATGAGGTACCATTTGTCTGTCTTCCACGTTATGTCATATGCTTTTGCATTTATGATCTGGAATTGGTTGTATGTTCCAATGTGTAGAAGGATATCTCCTATATTTTCTAAGACTCCTATAGCTTGTTGTTTTATGTTTAGGTCTTAGATCAATTTGGAGGGTATTTTTGTGATTCGTGATAGGTTGGTTTTGTTTCATTCTCCTGGATGCAGTCAGTCTGCTTTCCCAGAAGAATTTCCTAAATAAGTGATCTTCTCACCAGTGGTTGTTATTGATTCCTTTGTTAAAGATGAGTTTGTTGAGAGATGAAGATTTTGTTTCTGGAATCACTATCCATTGGTCTAAATGCCTATACTTGCACCAGTGCCAGGCCGTTTTGATTATTGTAGTCTTATAGTAAATTTCAATGTCTGAAATTCTGATACCTCCTGCTTTGTTTTTTTTGATGAAGACGGTTTTGGCTACTGGTATTCTTTTGTGTGTCCATGGGAATATCTGTATTGCTGCTTCCAGTTTGGAGAAAAATGATGTTGGCTATTTGATGGATGTTTTGTTGACTCTGTAGATTTCCTTGAGTAGAATGAACAAATTAACAATATTGAATCTTCCAATCAATAAACATGGAAAGTTTTTCCATTTGTTTGTGTCTTCTTTGATTTCAATGAGCAGTGTTTTATAATTTGCGTTGTAAATCTTTCACATCTGGGCTTAGGAAGATGACAGGAAGTATCCTTTCTTTTTTTGTGGCTGTTATGAAAAGAATTGTGCTTTTTATTGGGTTCTGATTATTGTTGGTGTTTAGAGATGAGACTGTGTTTTGCACATTGAATTTGTGCCCTGAGACTTTTCCAACGTCGTTTATCAGTTCAAGGATATATTCCCTTGAGTTTTCAAGGTATAGATCTTATTGCCTGCAAAGATTTACACCTTGACTTTCTCTTTTCCTATTGGGATATGCCTGATTTTTTCTCTTGCCTAATTGCTCTAGGTAGGACATTCTATACTTTGTTGAACAGCTAGAAGAGAGTGGGGACACTTGTCTTGTTCCCATATTCAGGGGAAGCGCTTGAAACTTCTGTTCATTGAGCAATATGTTGGCTGGGGGTTTATCACAGGTGACTCATACTCTTTTGAGGAGTTTTCTTTCTGTGCCTAGGTGCTAATGTGTTTTTATTGAGAAGGAATGCTAGATATGGTTGAAAGTTTTTTCTGCAAGTAATTATAAAGCCATGTGGTTCTTTTTTCTACATCTGTTGATGTGTCAAATTGCAGTTATGTTCTTATGGATGTTGAAACAGAGCTTCATCCTTGGAATTAAGCCCATGTGACCACGGAGAATGATTTTTGAGATGTATTTTTGGATCTGTATTGATTTAGTCTTGTTGAGATTTTTTGCATCTATGTTCATCAAGAAGATTGTCCTGTTGTTCAATTTCCTTGTTGTTTCTGGCCAGTTTTGGGTATCAGTGATATGTTATCTTCATAAAATTAATTCACCTTTGTTTATTGCTATGAAAACTTTTGATAAAATTGGTGTCTACTCTTCTTTGGATGATTTGTAGAATGTAGAATTCATTTGGGATTCTGGCCAAGGCTTTTTGTTTTTTAAGGATAGCTTTCTAATGACAAAGCCAATTTTCTTGGTTGATATTGGTCTATTGAGGGCTTAAATTTCTTATTATTTCAGCCTTGGAAGATATTGTGATTTCAGAAAGCTCTCCATTTCATTTAGGCTTAATATTTTGTTTCCATAGAAGTGTGCACAATAGTTCTCTAATCCATTTAAAGTTGATTTTTGTGTATGGGGATAGGTAGGAGTCCTGTTTCAATCTTCTGCATGTGGTCAGCCAGTTTTCCCAGCACCATTTACTGAATAGGTTCTCCTCTCCCCAGTGGTTGGTGGTGAAGGCTTTGTCAAAGATGAGTTGGTTGAGAAATTGAGGTTTTGCTTCTGAAATCTCAATTCTATTCCATTGTTCTATATGCCTGTGCTTGTATCCATACCAGACTCTTTTGATTATTGTAGCTTTATAATAAAGTTTAAAGTTTGAGAGTGTGATGGCTCCTGCTTTGTGTTTTGCTATTCATGGTTGTTTATGTTTCCATATGAATTCCTGTATTGCTGTTTCTAGGTTTGAGAAGAATGCTGCTGGTAATTTGATAAGATTGCATTAAATCTGTAGATTGAATTAGGCAAAATGGACATCTTAACAATTTCGATTCTTCCAATGTATGGGCATGGAATATTTTTTTTCATGTGTTTGTGACATTTGTCATTACTTTGAACAGTATTTTGTAGTTTTCATTGTAAAGGTTTTTTTCACATCTATGGTTAGGAAGATGCCACGGAATTTCATTTTATTCTGGCTACTGTGAATGAAATTGTGATTTTATTTGGGTTTCATAAGAACCATAAAAACTGCAGGAGACATTCTTATGGAAATTGAATCTGGCAACCAATTCCTCATCAAAACCCCAAGTGCCCATGTCATAAGAGATAAGATATATAAGTGGGAACTCATCAAACTGACATGCTTCTGCTATCCAAGGAAACCATCAAGAGAGCAGATAGATAACTCATCGACAAGGAAAAAATAGTTTCCTACTCTCTGTCTGACAAAGGTGTAACATTTAGCACCCACCAGGAACTCAAACGTGCTGAAAAGAAAAAAAAACCAAAAACCCCATTACAAAGTAGAGAAAAAATACGAACAGACACTTCTTAAAAGAAGACATATGAGCAGTCAGCAGATACATTAAAAAATTTCAGCCTCACTAGTCATCGAGCAGATGCAAATTAAAACTACACTGAGATACCACGTAACTCCAGTTAGAATGGCCATCATCAGTAACTCAAAAAATAACAGATGTTGGAGAGGATGAGTCGAAAAAGGATCACTTCTACAATGTTGCTGAGAGTGTAAACTAGTATAGTGTCTGAGGAAAACAGTGTGGCGAATCCTGAAAGTTCTACATATTGACTCTCCATGTGACACCGCAATCCCTCTACTGGGAATATAGCTGTAACAACTAAAATCACTCTGTAAAAAAGATACCTGCACTGGTATATTTACTGAAGCATTCTTCGCAACATCAAGAACATCAACCAAGCATGCTGCCCATCAAAATAAAGGATTGGATTTAAAAATGTGGTACATATACACAACAGAATATTACACAGCCATAAGGAAGAACAAAATCAGGAACTTCCTAGTAACCTGGATGAAATTAGAGTCTGTAATACTGAGTGATCTTTCACAAAAACAAAGAACTGAGTATCACATGTTCTCACTTATAAGTGGACCTGCAACAACTATGATAATACTCTTTGAGAAGCTTTCACAGCAGTGGAAGGTGCAGGGGTGTTGGGGAGTGGGAAAGTGGGATTGGCAATAGTGGGAATCTGCCTGTGGAATGGGGCCACATATCATCAGCAAGAATACCTGCACAACGAATATTTGTATATCTTACCCTGAATTTTACCTAACAATTTTAAAATAAAAAAAAATTAAATAGAAGTGTGCATAATAAACTCTGATATTATTTTGAATTTCTTTGTGGTCAGTTATGACTTCAACTTTGTATTTTTCATTGTGTTTATTTGGGCTTTTTCTCTCTTTTTCTTGGTCAGTCTGGCTTGGCAACCATAAATATAATTTATTCTTTCAATGAACTACCTTTTTGCTTTGTTGCTTTTTCCTATAATATATTTGTTTTCCAAAGTCTGTGGTTGGGTCTGAATTTTGGTGATCTGGATTCTTCTGCTACTGTTACGGTTTTAGTGGTCTTGCTTACCAGCTTCCTTAGCTATGATGTTAGGCGGTTTACTTATAATCTTTCTGTTTTCTTAGCGTGTGTTTGTAGAGCTACAAAACTCCTCTTAAGACTCCATTCCAGATATTCGAGTAAGATATATCTTTGTTTTCATTTGTTTCCTGGAAACATTTAATTTCTGTGTTGATTTTCCTGTTCACCCACTGATTGTTCAGCAGTATGTTGTTTTGTGTTCATCTTCATGTGTTTTGGGATGATCTTTTTAATGACAATACTTATTTTTATTCCACTGAGTTTTGAGAAGAAGCATATGTTTTTATTTTATGGAATTTGTATACTTTTTATTTATGGGTTAGAACGTGGTCAATCTTGCACTAAGTTCCAGAATATGCATTCTGTGCCCGTAGGATGAAGCAGTCTATAGATATCTGTTAGATCTATTTTGTCAAGAATCAAGTTGAGGTTTCATGTATTCTTACTAATTTTTTTCATGTTGATCTATCTAGGTGGCTAGTGGGGTTTTTAATTTTCAAGTATGATTGTGTGTTTAGCTTTTTAGTAGTTGCTTTATAGTTTCTGTTCCCCCTATGTTGATTGCATAAATGTTTAGGATGGATATATCTTGCTGATGAATTGTAACTTTTGTCATGTAGTGTCCTTCTGTAACTTTTTACATTTTTGATAGTCTGAAGGTAGTTTTGTCAGATATTAGAATAACAACTGGCCTTTTTTTGTTTAGCATTTACTGGAAGTTCATTTTCAATCCTTTAACTTTGAGTCTGGATGTCTTTTGTAGTGAGATATGTTTCCAAAAGGCAGCATGCTTCTGGGTCATGCTCTTTTATCCTATTTTCCTTTCTATATCTTTAAGTGGTGCATGTAGTCCATTCATGTTCACGGTGATTATTGAAATGGGAGAGTTTATTCCTGTCACAAAGCTCGTTTTATTTGATTTTAACTTTTTATTAGTATGCGTGTGTGGTTTTCTGTTGTGTAGGTGTATATTGTGTTCTGCTGGCTCCATGTTTGCATGCACTCTTATGAAGGGTATGGTCATGTTTTATTTTGTTATGTTTTGTTTTTACCTTCTGTGCTTTATATCTTCTTAAAAGTCTTCTGCAGAGATGATTTGGAGGCAGCATACTCCCAGGGATTAGATATTTGGGAAGGATTTTAATTCTCTATTGCTGATGGAGTTTAGCTTAGCTGGATAGGAAATTCATGACTGGATATTTTTTGTTTGTTTGTTGAGAATTTTGAAATTTTGGCTCCAGTCACTTCTAGCTTGCAGTGTTTCAGCAGATAAGTCTAGTGCGATTCTAACTGATCTTCCCTGGTAGAGGATAGGGTACCTTACTCTCTTGCTACCTTTAAGATTTTTTCTTTTATACATAGTTTGTGTAAGGGAATTACTATGTGCCCAGGGTTTGATCTTCTCATATGATGCCTTGCAGGGGTTCTGGGAATCTCTCTTGTTTAGTTGGTCATGTCTCTTGTGAGATGAGGAGTGTTTTCATGGATAAAATCATGGAATACTTGTTCCAAGGTGTTCTCTGTTTCCCTTTTAGCTTCAGATATACAAATTGGTGTATGTTTGATCTCTTGATGTATTTGCACATCTCTTGAAGGCTGTTGTTTACATTTCAAGTTTTATTTGTATATCTCTAACAATTGACTTAATACAACATTTTGAACTTCAGGCCCTGACATTCTTTTCCCTGTTTGCTTAATTCTTCTTTCTATGATTTTCAACTTGTTATTAATTTATTGAATGGAGTTTATAGCAATAAAATCTCTCTTATAATGTCTTTCAGTGTTGATCTTATATTACGTGTGCCTTGCTCTGTATTTCCATTCACTTCATAATCTCTGTTGTGTTCTGGAAATTTTGAATGATTTCCATTGTTTGGGCCATGAGTTCTGTCTTATAGACATTTTCACTTTGGGACTATGTGTGTTATCTCTATTCTTTCACTAATTTTTCTTCATTTTTGACAGATCACTTTTCTTTTTTTAAATTCCATCAATCAGTAAATGTGGAAGTAGCTCTGACTTCTGTCATTTGCTCAGTCTCCTATTCTTCCTGACTAGAAACTCCAAATATTATATTCTAAAATAGTGCTGTGAGTGGGGAGTGGTGCTGTCTCTTTTCGGTTTTGAGGGCTGAATACATGTACTTGAGGAGGTAATATTCAGAAGATACTTGCAGATCACAAGGTTCAGTGCTTGGTATTTGACCCCTTCAAACCTACTTTCCCTCACCTCAAAATGTGTCCATGCAGTGAAGACATACAAGTACATACTGAGTTCAAAAATAAAGTATTTGTGAGAAAAAGATCAGAGAAAATGAAAGGCATCTTATAAAAAAAGAGAAACAGAAGAAAATGTAAAGGCAAAAGAGAGATATAAAGAAAAATGCATGAAAAGTGATCACAGACTCTCACCCACACCCCAAAAAAAGAAGAAAACAAGAGAAAAAATAGAATAGGAACAGAAGACTAAATAAATAATTAAAAACAAATAAATAAGTAAATAAAATAAAATTCAAAATATAAAAATTGTGAACCTTATGCTCTCTCTTGTTGCTGCTTCTGAATATTCAGATTCCATTTTTTTTTGCCTGCACTTTTCTGCTATCCCTGTTGACCACCAGCTCTGCCAACCTGTTCTGTGTGCTGTCTGGAGGAGGGGGCTTTCCTCTGCTTTTTTCCCCTAACTTGGGTGTGAATGGCTCCCACAATCAGTTTCAGGATCTACCTGCTTGCTCCACGGAAGAGACACTAAGTTATCACTTCCCCAGGTAATGGCAGCCATGGCCAGTCTGTGTATGCATTCTCCCAGCTCACACAGGATAGATCCTTCTTGATTGTAATTGTTAGGGCTTCTTAGATGTTCTGCCTGCACAGTCGCACGCTGATTGAGGCCCTGTGAGTATTTTTAATGTGATTGAGTTCTTGATCTTTTAGCATGTTGATCATTATTGACATATAGAAATTATACTAATTTTGTGCATGCCTGTTATTTCTTTCCCTTGTCCTATTTGTCTTCAAGGACGTCCATTCACATGTTGAACAGTATTGGTGAAAGCGGGAATCCTTTCCTTGCTCTGGTTCTTAGGGGAATGTTTGCATATTTTTCTAGTTAATATGATGCTGGCTGTGAGTTTGTCATTATGCCTTTTATTATTTTGAGATTTGATCTTTTGTTTTACTGATTGTGTTTATTTGGACTTTTTCCTCTCTTTTTCTTGGTCATTCTGGCTATGGGCCCATCAATGTTGTTAATTTTTCAAAGAGCCAACTTTTTTTGTTGTTGATTTCTATGATTTATTTCTTCTATGTCCTATATTTATGCTCTTAATTTTGTGATTTGGATTCTTCTGCTAAAGTCGGGGTTTTGGTGGTCTTCTCTTTCCAGCTCCCTTGAGTGGTTTGTTAGGCACTCTACTTGTGATGTTTCCATTTTCTTGATGTGTTCTTGTAGAGATGCAAATTTTCCTCTAAAACCTGGTTTCATGGTATCCCAGAGGTTTTGGTGAGATGTTTCCTCATTGTCCTTTGTTTCCAGGAATCTTTCAGTTTCTTTAATTTCAGTGTTGACCAGGCGTTGTTCAGCATCATGCTGTTTAGTGGCCATGTCTTCATGGGCTTTGGGGAAATTTTGTTGGTGTTGATATTTATTTTTATTGCACTGTGGTCTGAAAAGGTGAATGGCAAGATTTAAATCCTATGAAATTTGTTTATGTTGTTTATGTTTGTGTTAGGACCAATGATGTGGTCAATCTTGGAGTACGTTCCATGTGGTGGTGAGTAGAATGTATATTCTGTGATGTTTGAATAGAGTGTTCTGTTAGTATCAAATAAGTGCATTTGTTCAAGAGTCTCTTTGAGATTCTGGGTGTCCTTGTTGCTTTTTGTGTTGATGATCTGTCTAGGCTTGTGAGTGTGGAATTAAAGTAATCCTGGGCTCGTTGGCTCAGCCTATAATCCCATGCCTTTGGGAGGCTGAGGTGAGAGGATTTCTTGAGCCCGCGGGTTCGAGACCTGCCTGCGCAGTGAGACCTCATCTCTACAATAAATCAAAAAATCAGCCGGGCATGGTAGCACATGCCTGTAATTCCGGCTATTTAGAAGGCTGAGGAGGAAAGATCGTCTGGAGCCCAGCAGGTCAAGGCTGCGGTGGCCGGGAGCGGCCACTGCACTCCAGTCTGGGTGACAGAGTTAGACTCCAACTCCAAAAAAAGAGAGTCAATCTCTTTTTAAAGTTTGCCTAGAAGCTGCTGTATGAACATTGGTGCTCCTATATTAGGTCTAATATGTTTAGGATGGATATTTCTTGTTGATGAATTGAGCCTTTTATCATTATATGGTGAGCTTCTTCATCTTTTATGATTTTTGATAGCTTAAAGGTTATTTTTTCTGAGATTAAGATTGCAACACCAGCTTTCTTTTGTGTTTCATTCGCCTGAACATTTGATTCTCATCCTCTTTGAGTCTGTGAGTCCTTTCTGATGAGATGAGTCTCTTGGAGACAATATATGTTGCCTCATGATACTTTTTCCATTTTGCCATTCTGTGTCTTTTCAGTGGTGCATTTAGTCCATTCACATTCAGGCTAATTATTGAAATGTGAGGGTTTATTTTTGTCATGATATTCTTATAGAGTTGTTTTACTTGTTTGTTGTTTTCATGGGGGGGCTGGTTCATGCGTGTTTTCAATCTTTTTTCCTGTACTCTTGTGAAGAACATTGTTGCTCTTTTTCCCTTTTCTCCTGTGCTTAATATATTCTTAAAAGTTTCTTGTAGGGTTGGTCTGGAGACAGCATACATTCTCAGGGATTGGATGTCTGGGAAAGATTTGAATTCTCCCTCACTGATGAAGTTTAGTTTGGGTGGGTAGGTTATTCTTGGTGAAATTATTTATCTTTGAGAACTTTGATTATTTGACTCCAAAATCTCCTAACCTGAAAGGTTTCTGTAGATAAATCTGCTGCCCTTCTGATTGGTCTTTCCTGGCAGGTAGTCTAACCTTTTTCTCTTGCTGCTTTTAGGATTTTTTCTTTTATACTAACTTTGTTCAGGCTTATTATTATGTGCAGAGGAGTTGGTCTTCTCATTTGTTTTCTTCCTGGGGTTCTCTGAATTTCTTGCATTTGGATTTTTGCATCATTAATGAGGTGATGGAAATTTTCTTGAATAATTTCGTGGAATGTTTGTTCCAGAGTGGTCTCTGTCTCTCTTTCTGCCTCAGGAAGTTCAATTACTCTCAATTACAATTCTCTTGAACTAATTGTTCATCTCTTGAAGGTTTTGTTCTGTCTCTTTAAGCCTCTCTTCTGTTTTTGACAGTTTGGTTTAGTTCTATATTTTGGTCTATATTCTGTCTTCTGCTTGGCTAAGTCTCCTTTCCATGCTTATTGTTTTGTCATTTATTTCAATCACAGTATTCTTTACTGCTGTTTTCTCAGTTATTAACTCCTTCCTATTTTCTTCTTGTCTCTCCTCAATTCTTTTTATTCTCTACATTAATGTCTTGATATCTGGGTTTGTAGTATGTAACCAGTCACTCTGAGGGCTCTTCATTGTTTGTTTCTGAAGTCTGTTTTCTCTATATCTGGTCTTCCAGGGGTCTGTGTGCAACCTATATTCTTCTTTTGATTTTTCTTTATTTGTGTAGATTTGCCTTTCCATTTTTTTTCTTTTTTCCCCTCCCTCTGTATTCTTTAAATCTGTTTTTCAGGGGTGGCTGGGTGGCTTTTTTCTTCTGTTTGCTCAATCTCCTATTCTTCCTTATGTGAATCTTCTGGCTTTCTTTGATTCTGAGTCTAGACTGCTGGTTGAGTGTTATACCTTTTGCAGCTTTGAGATTTATTTGAGGGGGGAAATGTGATTCAAAATTTATCTGCAGTTCTCTGTATTCACTGATAGGTTTATGGATATGCTGTATCCTGCTTTCCACTGCCTTGTAATCTGTTCATGAAGTGGGGATATTGGTCTGTTCCCTGAAAGTAAAGAGATGTAAGAAAAGGAAAAGAAATGGAACAAGGAGAGGAGAAAGCAGAAGGTGGAGACAGGAGAGTAAAAGGGAGAACAGACAGAGGTACCCACTAATAAATGAAAACAGATCTGAAGACAAACAAGAGTAAGAGAAAACAAAAATGAAAGCAAACAAACAAAAAACAACGACAGCAACAAACAAAGACATGTAACCATACAGGCACACAAGATGACCAACCTCCTTAAGATGTACTGTTCCCTTACACAACCATGAGGAACTGGCTACCTAGTTGGAGGTTAGGCAGAGCTGGGTGGGTGAGCCACTGCAGGTTTCTGCCTGGTCACAGGGCTCCAGATGATCCTAGGCTCTACTGCTGCTGGATCCAGCTGGAGGAGTTGGTGGAGTGGGAGACAGCCGGGTGCTGTAAGCTGGTGTGTCATATGCGTCTTGGGCTTCCTTTTCTTTCTTTGTTCTTTGGTTCCAGGTTGGAGGTTGCACAGAGCTGGGTGGAGCTCATAGGGCAATGCAGGTCTCTTCCTGGTCTCCAGCTCCAGCTGTTCTCTGGTCCCGCTCTGGTCAGGAGTGAGTCAGAGGAGGTGGGATGTGAGATAGCTGAATTAGCTCCACTCTGATAACTGTTATATGACAATTTTGTCTAGGTTATTTTTTCTTTCTCATATGTTTTTTTCTGATCTCAAACCCTACGTCCTAGTCTTCTTCTTATGTATTTGTGTGACTCGGGTGAGAACACTGAAGATGTTGGAAAAACTCCCGATCTCTCCTCCACCTAATATAAAACTCACAACAGGGGTTTTCTTGGCATTAATTCCCATGAAATAATATCCTTTTTCTTGCATAAGTTAAACCCATATTTTTATATACATTATCCATAGAAAAAATACCACATAGGCTGTCCCAAATCAAAAGATATTGGATTTAGGACCTCGGCATATGAGATTTGTTAGTGAACCACGATTCAGCTGAATACATCAACTCAGGTTCTGTTAGAAACCTTAGATTTTTTTGTTTGTCAAGAAGGTAGAATGGCCATTTTGGGTCAAGTTGAGGGAGAATCTCGTGAGAACACGTCAACCATAAATAGATGGATTTCCTTTCTTTTTTCTTGATTGCACAATGATGTGATAAAACAGGCCTGAAAGGAAGAAGGAAAGAAATAGTGGAGAGAGAGAGAGAGAGAGAAAGACAGAAGAAAAGAAAGAAACATAGAATGAAGGAAAGAAAGAACACAATATGGTCTACAGGCAGGAAAGATGTTGGTGAGGAGAGAAAACCATTGAGTAGAGAAGCAAGGCCCTACTTGTTTCCTCCCTGCACCTGCTCTGTGTGCCCTGATCGCCCCCTGGAGGTAGTTGGTAACACCTAGTCCAACTCCCTCTTTCCTCTCATCAGGTAGCTTTGTGTAAGGACTCACACTAAGGTCACTAAACTGAGTTTCTTGTACGGCAATAGTATCTGTGTCTCCAGTGTTCAATGAGCTCCTCTACAGGGATAACATGTTTTGGACATGTCTAACTACATGGTGATTTGACTCTTGAGGAATTTATTGTAGTTGGTGCTCTCACTATGATGGATTTGCCCAATCCACTCTAGTCATTTCCTTGGAGCTGGTGGATCCAGTTCCACCAGTAACTCTGCTGATATTGCAACCAGAGACAACTCACAGGGTTGAGAAGTTCTCCAAAAGTTTCACCAGTCCAGGTCATGTCTCCAGCAGCTGCACCTGGGATACCACACATGTGGACAGACAGACCTTCAGTGACCTCCCAAACCTTCATGTGTGAATCACTTAGACTCTCAAATCTAGGAGCTGGCAACAAAAACTGTAGAATCAAAGACTGTCATGTTCTTGTGGATGTGGCCCATGACTATCAGAAAGTATTTCCCAGGGTGAGCAGAATCCTTAGTCTAAGTAAATATGTAGCAGTTCCTTGTGGGTAGTACTCAAGTGAGGATTTGTATGTGGGAAGTGCTTTTAAAGGGAGAGGGATGGAAGGGGCTCCTGTCTTTAGGGTTCATATTGAAAAGAGGATCTAGTTGTGTCCTCATAAACTCAGGGGAAATCCTTTATTAAGCCCAGTATCTTCTCCTGTGCTAGGAAATGTTATGAGGAACCTCATGACTGAGTATAATCATAATGGACTAAGGATGATTTTGCCAGTAATGTCCATTTTTCAATATACAAACAGGAAGAATAAAGAATATAAAAAAACAAAAATCAATAAAATAATAGAAGTAAAACAAGTACGAAAAATCTATCAAAAACAGATAGAAAAAGAAAACTAAAACAAAAAACAAACAAAAATGAGAAAAACAGACAGACCAAAAAGAAAATAAAAACAAGGTACCTAATATGCTCTGAGGTCATTCCTGCAAGTCCATCGTCCTTTCAGCTCTGTTCTCTAGGCCCTCCCTTCTACTTTCAGTGCAAGCAGGTAGGGTTCCTCACAGATTGTGTCAGATGCCCCAGGCCTATATTTTTTAGAGCGTGTATCAGATCTGGACTCACTCAGCTTGCTGCCTGTTAAGTCTGACACTCATATCTGACCTGTCTGTGCTGGATCCAGCATTGCGGAGGGGCTTCTGTCTCTCCCAGTCTGATGAGATCACCTTAAGTCCCAAGTTGGAAGCTTTGCAAAGCTAGGCAGAGCTGGGCAGGGCAATGCAGGTCTCTGCCTGGTCCCGGAACAGAGAAGATTTCAGTTGGCATTTCTTTACCAGGCATGGGGTTCCCCTCTGGCTCTCCCTGATATTCTCTCTCCACTGTTTGGGCCAGAGCTCCAGCTGATCCACTATAGCAGGTGATGGTGTGACCCAGGTGCCAGGTGATGCAAGTCAGCTTCATTCCACAGTCTCTGCTCAGGAGCATATCGTGAACAATCTTTTGAGACTGTGATCCAATATCAGGGTCGTGGGGTTCTTACCACTTTTTAACGGGGCTGTTTTTTTTTTTTTTTTCTTTATGGCACATTGGATTTTCTTGTAGATCAAGATTTTAGTCCTGTGTCAGATATACAGTTGGAAAACCATTTTTTCCCATTCTATAGACTGTCTCCCTGTTCTCTTGATGGTTTCTTTTGCTTTTCAGATATTTGTCAGTTTGATTTGGTTCCACTTGTCTATCTTATTTATTATAGTATGGGCACTTAGGATTTTGATAAGAAATTGATTGTCAGTTTCAATTTTCATAAAGTTGTCTTCTGCATTTTTTACAATTCTTACAGTTTGAAGTTTTACATTTATGCATTTGATCCATTTAGAGTTAATTTTTGTGTATGGTGATAGGCAGGAGTCCTGTTTTAATCTTTTGCAAGTGATCAGTCAGTTTTCCAGCATTATTCACAGAATAGGTTCTCCTCTCCTCATTTTTTGCTGTTGGAGACTTTCTCAAATATGAGTTGATAAAGATATTGAAACTTTACTTTGAGAATCTCTATACTTTTCCATTGCTCTATATACCTATTCTTGGACCAATACCATGCTGTTTTGACTACAGAAATCTTATATTAATGGTTGATGTCTGGAAATGTGATACCTCCTATTTTCTTTCATTTGCTAAAGATTTTCTTGGTAGCCGGGCTCGGTGGCTCAGCCTGTAATCCTGTGCCTTTGGGAGGCTGAGGTGAGTGGATTGCCTGAGCCCACGGGTTCAAGACCCGCCTGGGCAGCGAGACCTCATCTCTACAATAAATCAAAAAATCAGCCGGGCATGGTAGCGCATGCCTGTAATTCTGGCTACTTGGAAGGCTGAGGTGGAAGGATTGCTGGAGTCCAGCAGGTCGACGCTGCGGTGGCTGGGAGTGGCCATGGCACTCCAGTCTGGGCGACAGAGTGAGACTCCAAATCAAAAAAAAAAAAATTTTTTTTTTTGGTTATTCATGCTCATTTATGTTTCCCTATGTATTTCTGTGTTGTCATTTCCAGGTCTGAGAAGGATGTTGCTGGTAGTTTACTGGGTATTGTGTTGAATCTGTAGATTGCCTTTGGTAGGATGGACATCTTAAAAATGTTGATTTTTCATACCCCAAATATGGAATATTTTGCCATTTGCTTGTATCTTTTTGGATTTCTTTGTACAAGATTGTGAAGTTCTCATTGTCTTTCATTTCTCTAATTATTAAGATTCTGAGGTATTTCGTTGTTGTTGTTGTTAATGATGATGATGTTGATACTGTTAAGGGAATTGTGCTTTTTATTTGGTTCTCTGCCTGCTTCTTTTTGGTGTTTAAGTATGCAACTGTCTTTTGCATGTTAATTTTTTACCCCGAGATTTTGTCAACGTCCTTTATCAGTGCAAGCACGTTTTTCACAGATTTTCTTGGATTTTCAAGGTATAGCATCATATCCTCAGCAAAGAGGGATAACTTGACCTTTTCTTTTTGTATTTGATAACCCCTTATTTCCTTTTCTTTTCTAATAGCCTTAGCAAGGACTTCCAACACAATGTTGAACACGAGAGGTGAGAGTGGCAGTCTTGTCTTGCTCCAGTTTTCAGGGGAAATGTTTCCAGTTTCTGTATATTTAGCAACATGTTAGCAGTGGGATTATCATAGATGGCACTTACTATTTTGAGGTATTTTCCTTCTATACCAAAGTGTTTGAGGTTTTTATAAAGAAGGGATGCCACATTTTACCCAAATGTTTTTTGGCATCTAATGATATAATCTTGTGGTTCATGTTTTTGCATCTATTGATGTATTTAATTACATTTATGGTTTTGTGATAGTTAAACCAGCCCTGCATCCTGTGGATGAAGCCTACTTGGTCATTGTGGATGATTTTTGAGATGTGTTTTTGATCCCATTTGCTAGAGTCTTGTTGAGGATTTTTGCATCTATGTACAAAGGGATATTGGCCTGAGGTATCTTTTTTAGTTGTTGGATCTTTACCCAGTTTGATGATCAGTGTTATTTTAGCTTCAGAAAACGATTTGGGGAGAATTCTATCTCTCAATTGCCTGGAATTCTTTTAATAGGATTAGCATCATCACGTCCATGTACGTTTTGTAGAATTCTGCTGGAGTAATCCTGTCCAGGGCTTATTTTGTAGGTAGTTTTCATAGGATAGTGTAAAATTTCCTGGGTTGGTATTGGTCTATTAAGTATCTTTGTGTCTTCTTGTTTCAACCTAAGGAGGTTGTGTGATGTCAGAAAGTTCTTCGTTTCATTTATGTTCTCAAGTTTTTTTCCAAATAGGTGTACATAGTGATCTCTGTTGATCATTTGTATTTCTTCAGGGTCAGTTCTGATTTGACCTTTTGCATTTTTGATTGTGCTTATTTGGACTGTTTCTCTCTCTTTCTTTGTCTTTCTGGCTAGGCATCCATCAATCTAGTTAATTCTTTCAAAGAATCAGCTTTTGTTTTTGTCGATGCTTTCTATG
The DNA here is from genome assembly GCF_000164805.1 of Carlito syrichta. NCBI lineage: Eukaryota > Metazoa > Chordata > Mammalia > Primates > Tarsiidae > Carlito > Carlito syrichta. Next base: position 95,222 of record NW_007261231.1, read on the forward strand.
ACATTTTTGTCTTCTGTGTCCTGTATTTGAGCTCTTATATTGGAATTTGAATTATTTTGCTAAAAGTAGGGTTTGGGTGGTTTTCTATATCTAGCTCCTTTAGGTGATTTGTTAGGCTCTTAACTGGTGATCTTTCCATTGTCTTGATGTGTGCTCATACAGATACAAATTCCCTTCTTAGAATTGCTTTCACTGCATCCCAGAGGTTTTGTTAAGGTGTTTCTTCATTTTCACTAGTTTCCAGGAATCTTTCCAATTCTGATTTGATTTCAGTGTTGACCCAGTAGTTGTTTAGCAGAATGCTGTTTAGTGCCCATGTCTTTATGGGTTTTGGGAGAATTTTTTTGGCGTTGATATTTATGTTTTTCTACTGTGGTCTGAGAAGGTGCATGGCAATATGTCAACCTTATGGAATTTGTTTATGCTTGATTTATGGCCAAGAAACTATCAATCCTTCAGTACTTTCCATGTGCTGATGAGTACAATATACATTCTGTGGTTGTTGAGTGGAATAGTCTGTAGGTATCTATTAAGTCCATTTGGTCGATTGTCAAGTTTACATTCTGAACCTCCTTGCTGAATTTTTGCCTCAGTGATCTATCTAGAGCTTTCAGTGGGGTATGAAAATCCCCAGCTAGAGTAGTGTTGCTGGAATCAATTTTTTTAGTTTATTAGTAGTTGCTTTATAAATGCTGGTGCTCTTTTTTTGTGTACATATTTGTTTAGGATGGATATTTCTTTGTGAAGGATTTAATCTTTATCATTTTGGAGTGACCTTTTGTGTCTTTTAAATTTCTAATACCTAAAGATTGTTTTATCTGATATTAAGATCATGACTCCTGCCTTATTTTGTGATTTGTTTACCTGGAAACTTGTTTTTAATCCTGAAGCTTTGAGTCTGTGTGTGTCCCTTGTAGTGAGATTGGTTTCCAGAATGCAGCAAACCATTGAGTCATGGTTTTTAATCCAGTTTATCATTCTGCTTTTTTCCCCTATAGGGGCATTTAGTTCATTCATATCAGGCTGATTATTAAAATGCGATTGTTTATCCCTGTCATGAAATTCGACTAAAGCTTTTCATTTTGGCTTTGGGGTTAATGTATGTGTGTGTTTTCAAGTTTCTTTTTGTGCAGTATTGTCTGCTGATTCTGTGCTCTGCTGTTCTCTTGGAAATGTGTGATCATTCTTTTTTTCTTTGTTCTGTGCTTAATACCTTTTTAAGTGTCTTCTGTAGAGCTGTTCAGGACGTAAGCATAGTCTCTTAGGAATTGAATGTTTGGGAGGGATTTTAACTCTCAATCACTGTTAAAGCTGAGCTTGACTGGGCAGGAAATTCTTGGTTGAAATTGTTTATCTTTGAGAACTTTGAATATTGGACTCCAGTCCGTTCTTATTTGTAGTGTTTCTGCCAGTAGCTCTGCTGCTATTCTGATTGGTTTTCCCTGGTAGGTAGTCTGACTTTCTCTTGCCATCTTTAGAATTTTTTCTTTTGTACCTACTTTGTGTAGGTGAATTACTATTTGTCTAGGGATTGCTCTTCTCATTTCATGTCTTGTGGGGGTCATTGTATCTCTTTTGTTTGGGAGGATCACGTCTCTGATGAGATGGGAAACATTTTCTTTGATTACCTCTTGAAACACTTGCTCTTTGTTCTCCATTCAACTCTGCTTCTGGGATATCAATGAGTTGTAGGTTCAGCCTGTTGATACAATCACACAACTCTTCTATACTTTGTTTTCTCTTTCTGAGTTTCTTTCTATGTTTTTGCAGATTGGTTTAATTCCATGTTCTGTTCTTCAAATTCAGAGATTACTTTTGCCTGGATTCATTCTGCTCTCCACGCTTCACATCTTGTTATTTATTTCCTGCATGAAAATTGTTTCGCCAAAATCTCTGTTACAAGTTCTTGCAATGTTGCATCTTGTCTTTCTTGACTCTTCTTCACTCTTTGCATCCATTCCCTAAAATCTGTTTTATTTTGGTGATGGTTGTTCCTGACTTCCATTTGTGGGCTCCAGGGTCTGATTTTTCAAGAGATTTCTCTGTTACCCTTGAAATTACTTTTGGTCTTCCTTTGTGTTTTCCTCATCTGTGACATGTCTCTTGCTTTTCTCTTTTGTTATTGTTTTCAGTGTCAGTGGGAGAGGCTTTCCCTTCTAAGGTTTGCTCAGCCCTATATTCTTTCCTGATCCAGACTCTCAGTTTGTTCTATTTTGAAATAGGACTGTGTGTGGAAGGCTTTTCTGTCTCCCTGTGCTCACTGTTCTCTGTTCTGGAAATTTTCTGGCCTTTGTACCATGGCTGAATCAGGGGTGGTGGTAAGGTGCCTGAGACCCAGCAAAAGTCAGGTCCCTCTTAAGTTTGTGTATCAAGATATCCACCCTGGGTCACAATCAACCCTGAGCAGTTGGTTCGCCAGTTGAAGAAATTGCGTCTGTTACTCCATGAGAGCAAGTCACAGCACTTTCTTGCCTCATCTTCAAGATATTGTTGGGGCACCTCTCTCAACCCCTCTGGTGAGATTCTGTCTCTGAGGTTCCTTTGAAGCCACTGCTGGCATTGTGTGGTGAGGCGCTGAAGTGCTAAAGCAAAGCCTGGCACCAGCATATCTCCTGCAGCAGTGATGAGATTGAGCCTGGAAGAGGTAGTCTCTCCCTGCCACGTCTTCAAAGGAAAACTTTTATTCATTAAAAAAAATTGGCACTCGGCTTCTGTGACCTGGGAAACACCAGGGATCAAGCAGAGAAGCTGGAACACCAGCTGCTGCACCAGCAGGGCCTTGGACACTTGCTCACAAGCAGCCACTTATTCAGTCTCTCGCAGAATTTTCTTCCCAGGCAGGGTATTTTTGTTTAAAAAATGGCATTCAGCTTCTGCATACCAGGAATCACTAGGGTCCAAGTCGAGCAGCTGCAACACAGGCCACTGCACCAGGAGAACCACAGTGCTGGCTCCCTAGCCCTTACTCATTCAGCCACTCACACACCCACTCACTAACCAGCAGGCACAGAAAATTTTCCATACACTCACTCACACCAGGACTCCCATAGTCTGGCTGCCTCAACCACCATCTTCTGACCCATTCCTGTTCTAAATTTTAATGAAATTCAAAGCAACCTTCTTTGTTTAAAGAATTTTTTCTTGTTATCTCATTTTTCTTATGTGAGAAATACTTTACCTGGAATATATTTAAAAACATAAATTTTAAATTAAATATTTTTCACATTATGACAGTCACTTCATCAAAAACTATTTAAAAATGGTTTAAGATAAATTTCATGATAAAAAATTGCCTTTAAACAATGAAATACTACAGTTATCCAATTGGAATAATTAAAGTAGACAATAATTATGATGCATATTAGGAATTAAATTGTGGAGGACAAATAAGTATTATGTATTGCAGATTGGATGCAAAAGTTCATAAAATGGAAGACATTTAAGATTTTTCGGTAAAGTAAAAATGTGATCAAGCAGATTTTTTTCAAAATATTTACAAAACTGACTCAAAATCTTATTATTGCTAATATCTTCAAGAGAATTTTCATATCAGCCTTATTAACTGGATTTCTGTCCCACTCCCTGAATGAAAATTTAAATGATGCTGCAGAGTAAGTGTTTTAGGCAAAATTTCCCATATAATTATAATATATACACATTTCTCATTTTTTTTTTTTTTTTTTTTTTCATTAATCAGTAGTTTTTATTTACTTCAATAGGTTAACACCATATTCTAAAAGAGGATTTGACTTCATTGTTCTTGTCACTGCCTCAGGCCCAGGACACCTACTTTCCCCCTCAGGGTTTCTGACATTCTCAGCACATGAGTTGCAAACTATATCTCTCACACAATAATATCTGGCTGTGTCGTCAAGACTCAGACTTTTCAGCTCCATGTAGGCTGTGTTCACAGATGTGTCACCAATCATAGCATTTCTGCCCTTGAACATCAGAGCATAATTTGTGGCACCATCTTCAGGGTCAACACTTCCCATCCACATAGGCCTTGTCCATGACCTTGTTGCATCCAGTACATATAGTTCCTGGTGAATATGTATCCAGAAGCCTTGCAGGAGAACATCAATGAGGTCCCAGGCTTCCTCACTTCAGGCCCAGACTTCCACACCGGGACCTGGGAGTGGGCACCTGAGAAGAGGAGACACAAGTGGATTTAATCCTCCTTGACTGGCCTTGGTCCCCTCCTCAGATTTAGGACAGATGATCCCCTAACCTGTAGATGCTGCCACAAAGACGATGTTCCTCTAGGTTCAGCCCATGGTGAAGAGCTGTGCTCACAGTGACTTCTCTAGAGATGATACTTGTTGTGGGTGATGCTGTCAGGGCACAGATGCATCAATATTTAACTCAGTAGACATCAGGTCATTTGCATATTCATGAGGCAGACAATACATAGCATAACACCTACCCAGTTTGAGAAAGAGAAGCTAGATGACACATGTACCATGTCACAGTCTTATGTTGACATCTACACCATAATCTTGCTTGTGGATATATGACCACTGTCATTCTCTGAACTTTGTGTACACCGATCTCCTGCACTGAAGAACATTCCCTCTCAGAGCACACTCCACATAGGAACTATATTTTATTAGCACCTAGACCACCGGAATCACCTAGGACCATCACAGACTGTCATTCTAGCAGGGATCTATACCCCCATTCGGTTCCAATTAACAGAAGCATAACCCAGGGATCAGTTGGAGGGAGTTAACACTTGTCCCATGTGAACGTCTCAGAAGTCCCATGGGCAGCTATAACATCTGGGCACTCCTGAGATAGTTCCCTCAGCACAAGTCTGTGTGTTCTGCTCTCCCAGGCTCCTCTTCAACAAAAACCTGCTTTAAAGACTAGCCTGTTATGCATAATTGGAGTGGAGTTTCCAATTCCATTACAATAGGAAATCTATATAGCTTTGGTGAAATGAAATCTCCAAAGTCTTGTCACAAAATTAAGTTTTGGATAAACTTTGGTTGTTTTCTCAACTGAAAAGATTAAAATTTCATACACTGAATTTGTCTTATATACGTGCTATTCAGATCTATTGATTTTAATCTTTATATATTGACTTCAGATTCACTTGTTCTATGAATCTACCACATTCTGAGATCCACCAGTGCCCTGTCACACATCAAACTTAGGAAAGATTACATAGCCCTGGAATCTGAATATCTCATTACTGGGAACAGATTGAAAACTACAATTCAGCACCCATTGATTGGATAAAGTCACCCTTATCATTTATGAACTCATTACGAAGATATCTACACCCCCCAAAAACCTGCCTTTAAATAGAGTGCTTATTGCCTTCTAGATAGATGTAAATATTCCCGTCATAATACAATATTTAAAACCATATAAACAACTTGTTGAACTCTTATTTGGATTGCTGTATTGAAAAAGAAAAAACCGGGCACTTTGAGGAAGTCCTTCCCTATCCTCAAGTGCACTTGCTCCATGACTGGAGCCGTTTGGGTGAATCATGTTACCCCTTGCATCTCTTCTGCAAACCTGTAGGAAGATCTCCTCAGGCCTCACAGAGTATGCTCCTCTCAGGGTCTCTAGACCAGGATCAAGTGACTGAGCCCTGGTTCAGAGTGTTCTTTCATTGATATCATACGCTTCTCACATAATTTCTTAAAATGAAGGATTGGCCTTACAAAACCTATTGAATTCTGCTGGGTGACACAAGAAAATAATTATTTAAAACCACAACTATCCCATTTCCTGGATTGCCAGATGCTCTGAATCAGTGGAATCCGGGTCGCCCCTGAAAACTCTGGGCTTCGGTGGAGCCTCATAATTCTGTAAGGTATTCCAGTTGAATATTGCTTATGTGAATACCTGTAAGAGTAGACGCCTGCATATCAAAGCCCATTCCAGGTCTGGAATTCCAATTACACACACACACACACACACACACACACACACACACACACACAGGCAGATTCTGATTGAGCTCATGGGAAACACCCACAAAATCTACTCTATGCTTGATTGTGTGACATACTTTGTCAAGTAGATCTATAGAATACAAATCACAATTGGACACTTGGGAAGAACATGCATGCTGAGTCCACCTGTTCTCACTTGGGAGACCTACAGATTTCCCTGGAGAAATGAATATGCAGTCAATGAGGGGGGATATTGACCTTGACCATGAGCTTGTGGGTGTCAGAAGCATCAAATAGCTCTACTGACTTTGACATTTTATCTCTCATTTCCCTTTGATTTTCCTAAGTTCTCCTACTAAGGCAGAGTTTGTGCATTGCTACAAGTTCACTTATATCTAGATTAATTACTTTGGTAAATTGGTACTTGTGGGGCATGTGAGCATTACATAGGCTCACAGTTGAATCTCAGTTATTCAGTGAACATCTTCCTCTGGGCTGTGCACTTTACAATGTGTCTCCTGTGCTCAAGCACATTTTATTTATTTATGGTACTCCCCACCTGAATTCAACATCTCCAATATTAAATTGAATTTTAACCCTATTAGGTACGTTAATGTATTTGAATGACAATGGAATCCTGGGTGTTGGAGGACTAGAATCAGGTAAATTTTCCTTTTCCATTTACTCTTAAGTCTGGAGAAATTATTTTCCTGTAGATTTTGTTCGATATTGCTTCTGGTAATTTTATTCATTACTAGTCCCTCCTAATTCAGAAAGAATAGACTTATATTGTTTACTGGAAGTTTTTCAGGTGTGGGACCCCAAGAGGTCTCACATCATGCCAGTTCTTACTTATCCACTAGAAATTAATATTATTTTTGACATATGAACAAACAACTAGTTTGTTCCTCAGAAGGTTCTCTTATAGGTAAACAAGACTCACCTATAATTCTAGAAGTGCCTGTTAGTAAATATATACATATATATATATGCCATGCTAGGGGGATTACTTGTGTGATTGTTAGCAAAAGAGCTTCACATCTAATAGTTTGAGAAAGCAATAAGTACATGATGGATAGAAGAAGCAGTTGCCCTAAAATAATGCCTAGGTGTATTGCCCTCTATGCCCTGTATCAGTGGAAACAGTAAGTGACCTGAGTTTATGGACTATGTAGTGGTGGAGAACAGAGCACAATCGATCCCTCCTCAATGTGTGACCTGGGTTGCTTCCTCGTCCCTCCGAGTTTTATTTAATATGATATAAATCTGATACCAAAGCAGTAAATTTAACTGACATCCATAAAAATGTGATATATTAATTGCCTTATAAAAATTTTAAAATCTTTATAAACACCAATGATCTAAGAGAAGAATGCAAAGCTAATTCGAGATTTTCTTAAAATAAAAAAATTAAAATGGATTAAACACAATTCTATGTGCTGAAAACTGCAATACCTCAATTGAAAAAGTGAATAGATGTTTAATAGAAGAGCACATAAGGTGAAATAAAAACAAACAAACAACAAACTAAATGAGAGACCATTCTATATGTTACTATAAGAGGAGAAAAGATCGAATAAAAATCAATGAAGAATAAGGAACGTTCATAATAAACTGGGGACTCCACAAAGTAAACCAGTGTGTGTGTATATATGTATATATTGCAGCTGTTCTATAAAAGGATGAGATATAAATTTGGGAAGGGAGGGAGGAAGAAGAAGAAGAAGAAGGAGGAGGAGGAGGAGGAGGAGGAGGAGGAGGAGGAGGAGGAGGAGGAGGAGGAGGAGGAGGAGGAGGAGGAGAAGGAGAAGGAGAAGAAAGGAAACCAAGCATAAAGACTATTAAAAGACGAGGACCAAGCCGGGCTCGGTGGCTCAGCCTGTAATCCCGCGCCTTTGGGAGGGTGAGGTGAGTGGATTGCCTGAGCCTGCGGGTTCG
>NW_007261231.1:103455-145932 GCF_000164805.1 Carlito syrichta
AAAACAAACAAACAAAAAAAAACACACACACACACACAAAAAAAGACGAGGACCAAGCTCACCCATATTTTCATACACATGAGCTATCGTAGAGTCACCCACTCAGGAGCATCCTGAGAGAATGTTGAATGATTTCAAGTTTTTCCTTCATCACTCATCATGTGCTTAGTAAATTTTCCTTCCATTTTCCTGCATGCTGTAGGACTTTGAATCCCAAAATGCCTTTCAAACACATTCACCAATACAGATCTCAGGCTTTGAAGATATCCAAGACACAGTTGTGCTTTTTCCTCCTTTGTTGTTCCTATTGTTTCATTTATTTAAAATTATGTGGGGACATCAGTGATGACAGGAGTGACCAATTTAAACATATATTTTTCTGACCTCTGCCTGATTATGCCAATCATAAGCTTGTTCTATCCAGTGCCATACAGCGGCTGGGACCATCTGGATGTTCCCTGATACAAGGAGGGTGATAGTAGAGGAGGCCTGGGTCAGCAGGTGTTTGGCCCACAGTACACAGTTCTGTCCTGCAGTACAGCCTGTGTCATCTGAAATTACACTTGTGCAGGGAGTGTCCACAAAAGATTGGATGCATGAAAAACTAGAGAATGGTGAGCGGTTGGGCTCATTGATGGCCAAACTTTATTGAGTATCTCCCCAGCACCTGGCACTTGGAAAACCCTGGAGAAAAGTAAGCAGGATTCATAACCTAAGTTGTTGTTGGGTTAAGGCTAGATTTTGTGGGAGTTAGATAGTGAAAGACAAAAGTTATGCTTGTGGGTTTCTGGAGGACAATGGATAAAAGCAGGTGATGGGGAGGGGTCAATACTACAGCTAAATTGACCTCATTATTCATGAGTATTGTTCAGGTGGAAGTTGAGAGGCACATCTGAACATATAGTCTCCAGGCTTATTTCAGGGGCACTGGAAAGAAATGAACAAATTGGGCTTCAATTGATTTTTAACTTGGAGCTGTTTTCCTCCTCAAATTTATGAGTAAATGTGGGTGATCAGTATATCAAGGTTATAGGGAAGCATGCCTTTAAAAAATTATTTTAAAGATGTGGAGTATAACTCAGGATTAGGTATACAAATGGTCATTGTAGAGGTAAAGTTTGGACCTGTATTTGGTTCCCAGGTTGCCTGGTTTGAGATCAGGTAAACTTACTGATGATGTAACCAATGCTCCCTCCCCTGGCAGTGTTTAGGTTCTCCCAATCCCTTTCTTATAGTATCATAATAACTGTTCTGCATCCACTTTTTAGTGAGAAAATGTGGTACTTAATTATTTGCTTCTGTGATAGATCACTGAGTATTATAGGTTCTAAATCCACCCAAGTTGCTGAAAGTTTCATAATTTTTTTCTCCTTTATTGCAGGAAAATCTTACATTGAGTATATATACCACATTTTATAACTCCAGTCTACTTTCGATGGGCAGCCCGGTTGATTCCATGTTTTTGCACTTGTGAATAGTACTGAAATATACATGTGTGTGCAGGTATCTATCTGTAGAATGATTGAGGGCCTCCAAGTTAAAGCACCAGCAAGTTGCTTTCTTGAGACATTGTGATTCTTGGAATAGTGTTTGATATCTTAAACAAAGTAATGGCTCATATATCCTATTCTTCTCAATGTGTGCCACTGAGGATGTGACCCGATCTCTAAATTTTTCTGTTTGAAAAGTTATAAATTGGGAATTGTGGTGATATTATACATAAACTCTTTAATAGAAGTTCAGCACTTATGAATACTTTCTTTACTAATGTTAGTACCAATACCATCCCTGGTAACCTGAGGGGAACTCTGTGAGCTCCAACTGCTAGAGTGCACAAGGAACTCAGGTCCTGCATTGGCAGGTCACACCTTTGATAAGGGCAGGTTGAAGATGCTCAAGCCTAGTTTCCTCCTAAATGAACCAATTCAAATTCTTCGATGTTTGAAAAGCCCTTTCCCTTATTTTCTTATATGAATAAAGTATTGAATACAGAGTATTACTACATGGGTTTTCAATATTCATTCAGTAAGTTAAGTAGTAAGTAATTTATTTCATGAATGTGATAACAAGAGAGTCATCCAATTCAGTGAACAGTTTAAGAGGAAAACTTACATGCTTTTGTCAGAACCTGGACAGGTTGACTTACTTTATTTGGACAACACAGGGAAGGGACAGCCTCAACATACAAAACCAGGTGAGAGAACACACATCATCTAAAATTATTAACCAAGTGGTTTATTTGGTCTTTTTTGAGCAGTTTCAGAAGATCTGTTTCACGCATTCAGGGGAATAATGAACTTGTTACATAATTAATATGGACCCTCACTCACAGATCATGAAACACAATAGGTAGGCAAACATTGTTGTAGATTTGAATGAGTTTCTAGGGTACGCTCATCTTGAGAAAATAAGTAATCATTCTGGTGAAAAATCAAATGTCTAGTGACCTTTGTATGTTTTATTGCCAACAAATGTGTCAGGCCATTAGATTATGCTATAAAGCTAGTGGAAAGCCCAAAACAGTTTGGCACAGAGACAATAAAGCAGAGGTAAAGATTTAAAGGAGATGTCCTTTAATGTCATCAGAAATGAATAGGACAAGAAAAATCAGTTATCATGCCTAGAAGAAGAATTAAATGAAGCAGTAGATACGATGTTGAGATTCAAGATAAGTTCCATCTGAGAGCTTATTTTCATCTCTGTAAAGTGTTTAGAAAAGAAACTAAGGACAGAGCATGAACTCAAAGATACTGGAAACCAGTTATTTGCGGAAGACAGAGTGTCTTTGTTGAATCATTACAAAAATTGGAAACATAATGTATTTTGAGTGAAAGCTGTGCTCAGAAAATATTATCCTACTTCCGTTTAATGATGATGAAAATGTGCTGTTTCACTGCAATGATTTTGTTGCTATTCCCTAGATTCTCATGGAACTACCATCATAAATATTGGAAGTAGGGATGAAAATCAACCTCACTAGGAAATATTCAGAGAAGAGGTAGGAAATTATTTGAATATAATTTCATTTAATCATTGAAAACTTTCTTGTCAGTGTTTCTCCAATTTATAGACCAAAAATGTCTGGTGTCATTGCTACATTCTAGTTATGCCTGTCAGGATTTTTGTCCATGAGAATATTTGATCTAATTCTATTCAGGGAGGTGAAGAGATGATCTTTGTGGCATTTCTCATCCTTCAAAGATGATTGCAGAAGAATCTTCTCCTCCCCCTGGAAGTCCATTTTCATATTTTTGTGTGACTCTTGGGACTGAAGTCAACATGTCCACACATGATGGGTGTCAACTGGGGAATGAACTTGAAACACTGAGTTTCTGTGGTTAAAATTAATTCCTCAATTAACTATCTGGGTCCATATACCATTGAATTATCCAAGCCTGGAACTCTCACATACAGGGTTTTGACATTGTTAATTTGTGATTTTTTCATCAATTCAAGTTTCTTTTTCTCTCTCTATTTCTTTCTTTCTACTTTTAATTTCTTTTCATTTTCTGTGAAAATAGCCTCTCATAATAATCAGGAGTCATGAAGCTAAAAATCATTCTGAGATTATCCCTCTTTCCATGTGTGGTCTAAATTGAGTTGTGTTACACAGTACAAAGAACAGTAACAAGGCTGAACACAGATTTCCCTGACAAGAGTTTCATGTTAAAATGGAATATTATGTACATCTCATCAATTTATTAGACACTCCTATTGATGATAATATTCATTGATGACATGTCTAAGCAATAAAATTAATCAGAAATTTGCATTAAAGTATGAGTTTTCTTGTTGGGTATATTTCTCTGGATGATGTAAAATCAGAATAGGAGATGCTAATAAATGTATTTTTTAGGGTTTTCCAGTTAAACAATCACCAGGGAAAAACCCATATGTTTTCACAGTTGTGCATATCATTGAGATGTTTTGTGGAAAAGGGTTTCTTACATGTTCTGGAAACAGAATCAAAATGGGTATGTTAAGAAACTATTAGAAGCCTTCTCCATCATATTTTTTGATAACATTGAGGCAGGAGATAGGATGCAGACTAGAATTTTTAGCTTCAACTGATAAAAACTCTTGGGAAAAGGAGATAAGCCAAACGCCTACTACATTAATCAATGTCCAAAGACAGGACATGAGCATTCTGTACAGAAAACAAATTTTTAACAACCTCCCAGGACAATCCATCACATGCCTTCCTGGAACAAAATTAGAAGGCCATAACACTTATATCTCAGTTATGGCACCTGACAAAAGGAAATTGGTTGAACTTCCTGTAGCCTGTCCAAAGAAAAGTACTAGTTAAGGCTTAATGCAAATGAACTGCATCTTATACATACATTTAAAATTATGGGATGGTTGGCAAATACACACGTAGTGACCTATAGTATCACCCTTTCTTCAGGTGGTAAATATTTAACCGCAGAAATGTTTGTCAAACTGTTATTTTTTGCATGCTTTGTAAATTATTGGCTAAACTCACATTGAAAATAATATAAAAGGTCCTTGCTTTGTTTAACTAACTGCTATTTACCTACTCCAGCTCAACCCCACTCCATCTTCTTTAATTTAGTATGTGCTGTTTTGGTCCTACTACTAAAAACAAGCAAGCAACCAACAAAAAACAAAAATAACCCTGCTCTTTGCTTTAACTACCTCTGTCTTTGTGAGTGGTTAATCCACTTATTTGTTCATGGCACCAAATCCTTGTCACCTCCTAGGATTATTCACCTGCTCTGCAACAATACGAAGGAAGAAGTAAGTGTAAGCAGTGATTCGTGGAAGTTTAGACACTGATCCATCAGATCGTCATGGCACACCTGTACCTTAGCCTGGGTTATAACATCATCTGAGGCCTCTGAATATCAAACTCCCGAGAGATTTCAGGACATCGTTTAAAAAGTAATGGTTATCCCCTGATTTTTGTCTATAAAGAATTAAAATATGGAATTGTGTGTATTACTCAAATAATATGTGCCAGATTATTGCAAATGCATATTATCTATATTTTTCCATTAAGCAACTCTACCTGATTTAGAAAACTCGAATACTTTCTGAAATAAACACCTTTGGGAAACCTAAGGACAGCAAGGGTTGATTCTTGCTGAAGTGTAAAATCAGTCAGAAACAAAATTCTGGAAAACTCTAATGGTGTATGTCACCAGGGACCAAGTCACAAGAACCACTTGGACACATTTAGGTAAATATTCTCCAGTTTCCACTCACTGGTGGATTTTCATATATTTTATTTACATTGTAACTGTTTTAACGATGACTTCAGCTAATTACTTGACAGAAGACTACAGTCCTTTAAGTTGATGAAAACCTGCTCTATTTTATGTGTCAAATCTATGATATGCCAACCATAAACAGGAATCTTTATTTAAAAATTATGTAATGATTGACTGAAACTCAAATGCTACATTAATTATACCTATCACAATCTTCCACATATATTTATAAATGAGCATCTTTACATCAAAATTATTGAATTTTAAGAAATTCTCGAATCCCTTGGCACATATAATCCACTAGAACCATGCCATTGTTATTCACTAGTTCTAGGACACATGCATTATTGCCTGTAATTCAATAACTGGAGGATAAATATTGAGATTTTACATCTGATACCTTCCTCTATCCTATTGTATTTATATGTGACCAAACACTGAGAAGAATTCATGTATGATGACCACTCCTCTCATCAATAGTTTAAGGTTGTTTTTTGGTACATATTTTTATAATTATCAACTTCAATTTTTAGCAGCCTGTTACTAGAAGCCTCTCTCAAGGAGACACTTGTGTATTAAGTATAATACCAAGAGGAATATTGCCTTTGAAAAACTGGAAATTAGCTAGGCTCGGTGGCTCAGCCTGTAATCCCACGCTATGGGAGGCCTAAGTGAGTCGCTTGCCTGATCCCGCGGGTTGACGACCCACCCGGGAAGGTTGGTGAGATCTCATCTCTACAATAAATCAAAAATTAGCCAGCCATGGTAGTGTTCGCCTGTAGTTCCAGCCAGTTGGAAGGCTGAGGTGGAAGGAGCACAAGAGCCCAGCAGGTCGAGGCTGCGATGGCCAGGAGCGGCCACTGCACTCCAGTGAGAATCCAGCTCAAAAAAAAAAAGAAAGAAAAACTGGAAATTATCAGATCAGATTATTTATATCAACAGGGCAGTGAAACTCCAAGGAGTTCATATTTTGTTTGTTTCTCACAACTCTAGGTGGAATGCCAGATTCCGCACACTGGAATCTACTCCAATAGAGTTGATTTTGATGCTACTAAATGAACAGAACAGTCCTCACAAAAGGCTCTCGTATATGAAAACCTATATTTACACTGATCTCTGTATCTCAAGGTAGTCTCATCAACAGATTTTTTCATTAATTATCCATGAATGCAAAATGGTTCTCTGTGTCCTTTTGTCTCAGTGTTCTGTAAATGCTCTAGACATTTCAGTCTATCTTCAATGGAAATATGGTAAGTTCATCACTTTCCATGGACTCTCACTTCATTGGATGTAAAAGCTCAACAACCATGTATGGGTCAAAAACTGCCTCCAAGAAACATGCTTATAATTTGAATGAACAAGTTTTAGACTCCTCACTTGACTTAATGATTCTTCACTCAGTGCAGGTATTTCTAGGACTGAAGACTCAACAGTTTTATTTAGATGATTCCCCTTTTGTGAGTCATTCTCTCTTTTTGACTGTCTTTCAGCTCCCTCTGTCTGTTTCTATCTGACCCTAGTAAGTAACATGGTCTTCACTCTCAAGGATACAGCTGTCCCACAATATTTTTGTAAAGGTTTTCTGAAACACTTGTATTTTGGGAAGGGGGAAGATGGTGATTGAGCCAGTCGGACTATGTGAGACCCTGTGTGAGAGTGAGTGTATGGAAAATTTTGTGTACTTGCTGGTGAATGAGTGGGAGTGTGAGTGACTGACTGAGTGAGTGCTAGGGAGCTAGCAGCCAGGGATTTCCTGATGCAGTTGCTGGTACCACAGCAGCTGGATTTGAACCCTAGTGATTGCCAGCACGCAGAATCCAAGTGCCATATACTCTTTCTTTTTTTCTTTAATCAACTAACCCTCCCTGGGAAGAAAATGTTGGGAGAGACTGTCTAAGTGGGGCTTGTAAGAGGATGGCTAGGTCCCTAGTGCAACAGCTGTTGCCACAGCTTCTCTACTTCATCCCTGGATCTTCCCAGGTCACAGAAGCTGAGCATCATTGCTTTTTAAAAAAAATATGGACAAGTTTCACTTTGATAAAGCAGCGGCAAAGAACTATTGCCCTAGGTTCTCTCTCATCATTGAAGCAGGAGAGAGATGGCCAGCTCCTGGCTTTGCCTCACCACTTCAGCACATGACAGGGCTCTGGAAAGGGCTGCAGAGCGACTATAGAAGCAAATTCACAGGAAGAGGACTAGAGAGGTACCCCACCACCTTTGTGAAGGTGGGGAAGGAAATTGCTTAAACTTGCTCAACATGGAGCAACAGACCCAGTCCTTATGACTGGTGGATCAACTACTCAGGAATGGAACATGGCCCAGAGGAAATATCCAGAGAGTACAAACTTCAGAGGAACATGAGAAGTGCTGAGTTCCAGATAAGCAACCCCTTACCCTGATCCAGGTGCGGGATAAATGGTGTGACAAGAAAAGGATGAGGAAGAACTCTAAAGAGATCAGTGGTGAGTCTGGGGCTGACCCAAACCCCCTCTTCTCCAGAAATCCTCTGAACTTCAGACCTACAAAGCAGGGTCATGACTGAGACACATAAATTAACCTCAAAGCCAGAAGATAACAACCAAGCAAAGAAAAAGCTTTATAAAAACCTCATGACAACAAGAAATAGCCATTCTAAAAATATATGCACCTAACACAGGAGCACCAGCATTTATAAAGCATCTACTAAATAAACTTAAAAAATACATTAATTCTATTTTTAATACTTTTTATTTTGAAATTGTTGGGTACAGTTAAGGCTTAGGTATGCAAATATGCATTGTGAAGGTACCTTTGTTGATGAGGTGTGCCCCCCATACCCAGACAGATATTGACTATCGTTAATTCCACCTCCCTACTCCCCTACACCCCATAGTTTCCCAACACCATTATAGCAGTGTACTAGAATACCCCACTTACAGCACTAGATAGATCATCGAGACAAAAATAACCAACAAGGATATCCAGAAACTAAGCTTGACTCTTGACCAAATGCACTTAATGGATACCTACAGATTATTCCAACCAGCAACTAAAGAATACACATTCTACTCATCACCACATTAAACATAATCTAAATTCAATCACATCCTTGGCCATAGACCAAGTATAAGAAAATTCTATAGGCTGGAATCTTGCTATGCACATTCTCAGACCACAGGGGAATAAAAATAAATATTGACACCAACAGCATTTTCCCAAAGTCCACAGGGACATATACACTAAACAGGATGATGCTGAATGACTACAGGGTCAACTCTGAAATCAGAGAACAAAATTAAAACTTTCTGGAAAAAAATAAAGTGAAGAAACCTCTTACCAATACTTCTGGGATTGCATGAAATTAGTTCTAAGAGGGAATTTATTTCTCTATGAGCTCACAAAAAGAAAACAGATCACATGAGGAGAACCACAAAATCACCTAAGGCAGCTGAAAAGAGAAGACCATCAAAATCCCAACTTTAGCAGAAGGATCCAAATCACCAAAATAAGAGTTCAAATATGGGGCATAGAAGAAAAAAATATTGAAAATCATCAACAAAACAAAAATTGGTTCTTTGAAAGAATTAACAACATTGATGGGCCCATAGCAAGAATGGCCAAGAAAAAGAGAGAAAATGCCCAAATATACACAATCAGAAATACAAAAGATCAAATCAAAACTGATGCTTAAGAAATTCAAAAGATTATCAGAGATTACTATGTACCCCTTTATGGAAAAAACTTGATAACCTAAATGAAATGGAGGACTTTCTGACATCACAAAATCTCCCCAGGTTGAAACAAGAAGACATTGAGACACTCAATAGACCAATAACAAACTAGGAAATTGACTTTGTTATAAGAAAACTACTTCCAGAAATAAAGGTAAGACAGGATGGATTTCCAGCAGCATTCTATAAAACGTATAAGAAGGAGCTGATACCAATTCTATTGAATTTTATCCTAATCATTTTACAAGGCTAATATCACACTGATACCCAAACCTGGTAAAGGTCGCCCCCCACCCCAGATAAGAATTGCACTTCAATATACCTTATGAACATAGATGCAAATGTCCTCAACAAGATTCGAGGAAATTGGATCCAAAACACATGTCAAAAAGCATATACCATGACCACGTAAGATTTATCCCCAAGACGCTGGGGATAAATGTTGGTCCAACATTTCCAAGACCATAAATATAATTAAATACATCAACAGATGTGTAAAAATGAGAACCACACGATTATCTCCATTAGATGCAGAGAAAGCTTTTGATAAAATAAATCATTGCTTCTTGATAAAAACCCTCAAATTCTTGGCTATAAAAGGAACATACCTCAAAATAGTAAGTGCCATCTATGATAAATCCATAGTTAGCATATTGCTAAATGGACAGAAACTGGAAACCTTTCCCCTGAAAACTGGAAGAAGACAAGTTTACCCACTCTCACCCCTCTTGTTCAACATTGTATCAGCAGTCCAGGCTTTTGCAATTAGACAAGATATGGAAATCAGGAGTATCGAAATAGGAAAAAAGTAAGTCAAGTTATCCCCCTTAGCTGATAATATGATCCTATACCTGGAAAGTCCAAATGAATCTGTCAAAAACATGCTTGCACAGGACTTTTGCAAAGTCTCTGGGTAAAAAATAATTGTGCAAAAGATAGTTGCACTCCTTTACACCAACAAAAAGCAGGGAGAGACCCAAATTAAAAGCACAATCCCATTCAAAATATCCAAATAATAAATGAAATACCTCGGAGTCTTCCTAACCTGAGAAGTGAAAATCTTTACTATGAGAACTACAAAATACTACATAAAGAAATCCAAGAAGACACAAAAATATCCCATGCTCCTGTATAAGATGAATCAACATTGTTAAAATGAACATCCTACCAAAGGCAACCTACAGATTCAATGAAATACCCATAAAGTTACCAACATCATTCTTCTCAGGCCTGGAAATTCATATGGGAACATAAATGACCATGAATAGCCAAAAAGATCCTTAGCAATAGAAACAAAAGAGGGGGTATCACACTTCCAGACTTCAAACTTTACTATAAAGCTACAGTAATCAAAAGAGCCTGGTATTGCTACAAGAACAGGCACAAAAATCAATGGAACAGGATAGACAATCAGGACACAAAGCCTCAAATCTTCAACCAACTCATCTTTGACAAAGCCTCCAACAACAACCACTGGGGATAGGAGAATCTATTCAGTAAATGGTTCTGGGAAAACAGGTGACCAAATGCTGAAGATTGAAACAGGAACTCTACCTCTCACCGTACATAAAAATTAACTCTAAATGGATCAAAGACCTCAAACTATAAGAATTTTAGAAAACACAGGAGACACCCTTATATAAATTGGAACTGGCAACCAATTCTTATTCAGAACCCTAAAGGCCAATACCTTATGAAATAAGTTAGACAAGTTGGACCTCATTAAACTAATCATCTTCTGCAAGCAAAAGAAACCACCAAGAGAGCAGTGAGACAGCCCACAGAAGGGGAAAAAAATTTGCCAACTGTATATCTGAAAAAGGCCTAACATCTAGGATCTACAAGGAACTTGAATGTACTGAAAGGAAAAACAAAACAAAACATCCCCATTAAAAAGTGGGCAAAACACATTAATAGACATTTCTCAAAAGAAGATATATGGACAGCCAACAGAAACATGATTTGCTCAGTCTTACTCATCATCAGAGAAATGCAGATCAAAACCACATTGAGATATCACCTATCCTCAGTAAGAGTGGCCATCATTAAGAAAAACAAACAAGAGATGCTGGAATGGGTGTGGCATAAAGGGAACCCATCTACACTGCTGGTGGGAATGCAAACTAGTGCAACCGCTCTGAAAACAGGGTGGTGATTTCTGAAAGAACAAGAAATTGACCTTTCATATGACCCAGTAACTCCCCTACTGGGAATATACCCAGAGGAACACAAACCATTCTACAAAAAAAGAAAAAGATACCTGCACATGTATGTTTATTGCAGCTCTTATCACAATTGCAAAAACATGGAACCAGCCATGTTGCCCATCAAAACTGGACTGGAAAAAATTGCGGTACATTTACAGAATGGGATATTATACAGCAATAATGAAAGACAAACAAATGGACATCGCAGTAACTTGATGGATTTGGAATTGACCATACTCAGTGATCTATCCTATCACAGTAACAAGGAACAGAGTACCATATGTTCTCACTCATAAGCAGTTGTTGAACAAATTATACTCCTATAAGAAATGGATTGGAAGTAGCAGAAAACTGTCAGGGGATGGGTGTGCGTTTGGCAGTTGAGGGAAACACCTAAGGGAGGGAGTGGCATACCTCATTAACAAGGGTACCTGTATAATCAACGTATGTATATCTAACCCTGAATAATACTCCACATTGTTAAAAGAAAAAAAAAGACATGTATTTTCAAATTTATTCTCCAATATTAAACTCTATTCCATTATATGAAAACACAGCAAAATATTTTAAGACACTCATCCATTATGTCAAAACTTTCAAGATTGTATGAAGATTGCCCTCTTACAACATATTCCTAAAATCCTGCTTATAGTCATCAATCTGGATTCTTTTTTGCAGAAACCTCAGACATAGGCAACTTTTAAACCTTATTGAAAGGGACTAACTATAAAATGATGACAACAAATGCAGAAGAGACTCCAGCGTGTCAATCCTTGGGACTTGAGAGGAAAAAGTGAGTAGGGGTACGTGTTTGCTTTGTGATAACTATTTTAGGCATCAATGATCCATAAAAAGGGCAGCATCATCCCAGGCTTGCGCCACTCGTGTCTGTGCACCTGTCCTAACAGAAGTAATTTATGGTAAGTTTAGGATGGCCTTTGTGCAAGGCTGTGGTTTTACAGAGTCTTTTCGGATAGTTCTTGTTAATCAGGTATATGTGTCGGGATCTCCTTCTTCTTGGTTTTCCGTGATTCCGCGTGTCAGGGTTTTAACACAATTGACTCCATTTGGATTCTGACCACATGCTCAAAGTCTACCTAAATCTACTGGTGAGAAAGGTGACACCGTGCCGGTTTGCACAGCACAGGTCAATTCCACTTCCACACACCATTTTGAACAAAGAATCTCTGATATTATCCCAATCAGAAAATGCTACAGAAGTCCCTGCCCTGAGATCATTGGAAAAAAATCCCTGTTCTCCCTGGGCTTCCTCAGGACTCTCACCGTGGAGACAGTGATTAAGGTGTTACCTTCTCTCTGAGTGTAAATCTGAATTTTGTGTCTGTGAGAGACAATACATCCTCGTTTTACAATGACCTCTTTTCTATTTAGAGATCACTTTGACAGGACCAGTCATCTAAAATTAGAGAGGTTCCCTGGGGAAACTCTCAGGTGGGGAGGAAATCACAAACCCTGACAGGAAACCAACCCTTAACCTCCATTTGCAGCTGCCTCTGGCCTTGATTCTGATCAGTGAATCCTGCCTATCACCTGCAGTTGATTTCAGCCCAAAGTCCATGCAGGGAAGATTGTGTCTAGGCTCACTCTGACATCTCCTTACTGTGTCTCTCACACAGTAATATATGCCTGTGTCCTCAGCTGTCAGACTGTTAATTTGCAGATGTAGCAGGTTCTTGGCATTGTCTCTGGAGATGGTGGATCGACCCTTCACAGAGTCTGCGTAGTATGTGCTACGACCAGTATTACTAATGGTTGAGACCCACTCAAGGCCCTTCTCTGGAGCCTGGCGGACCCAGCTCATGTCATGATTACTGAATGTGAATCCAGAGGCCTTACAGGAGAGTTTCAGGGGTCCCCCAGGCTGGACCAAGCCTCCCCCAGACTCCACCAGCTGCACATCACAATGAACCCCTGTAAACACAGAGATGTCTTGATTAGAAACGGTCACAAAAAGTCTCCTGTTTCCCTCATTCATTTCCACTCATAAAATCAATATATAAAGTTTTCCATGAATTACCTTTTAAAACAGCCACAAGGAAAACCCAGCTGAGAATAAACTCCATGGGGAGTGGTCTGTGTTCAGTCCTTGTCTCTGAATGGGAACACCCAGGAATCCCAGGGCTTGGGCTCCTCTCCCACAGCTGGAGATTTGAGGCTGGGCTGGTTTTCATGACTCAGATTTAGGGTCTTATTTGCATGTCTCCTGCTATATAACAAGCTCTGGGTGGGGTGGCTCAGAGAGGCAATCCTCCAGTGCAGATGAGAGGAACCTGGAGGAGTTCATTGTCAATGAAATTATTTTTAAATATGTGATTTCTTACAATGTAATTTCTTGGTGACAAAAGTAATAACTGTTATTTTATTTTTACATTTGCACACCATAGATGTATGTTGTTTTTCAACTTTACTTTAATTTTCCAGTGTAACACTGGAAACACAAAGCTTGGAGGTGTTGTGTGTTGTGTCCAGGAGCATATTATGATGACAGTACACTGTCTGAGCCTGTGCTTCTCATTCCTGGACATAACCAATTTCCTCAACTTAGTCCAAGAGACCCTGGCATTAATTGTTTGGATTGCTGAACTACTTTTCTATAATGAGAACAGTTTTTGCTTTTAAAACAATTTTCTTTAAAATGTAGAGAAGTTTAGAACTCATGTAGGTGTATTTTAGCAGTCTTTTTCATTTTAGATATATTTATTTATTTTTAACTGTTCTTTGTTAATCAACTGGTATTTTTCATGTGTAAGAAACTTACTGAGTTGTAGCTGTCATGTAATAAGCTTGATTTAAAATTTATATTTGATGAATACTGACACATGCATAGTCCTGTACAGCCATCTCTACAAATTAGTGTTCAGAAACATATATTTAGATAGGATAAATGAGTTCTGATGTCATTATTAATGGAATTTTGAGTGACTATTTTTCACCATGATAAATTGTATATTTCAATAAGCAAGAAGTGATATCTGAAATATTTGCAGTACAAATAAATGAAAAATTCTATAAGTGGTAAAAATTCTAAATATCACAAAGAAAAAGAGGAACCCTAAATATCCCTACTTGTTCTTTTTTCATTCTATACAACTATCAAAATATCATTTGCCTGTGGAGGAGAAAATCAAGGATGACACGTATCAATATTCATCAAATGTAAATTTTAAATAAATGCATTGGAGGTAGAGACTAATCTGCAGGACCTCTAGCTTGTGGGAGAATCGAGGAGGGAAAAAGCTGGAAGTTCTTCTGATGGTCGGAGCCTGGCATTTCTCACTCAGCATCATGTCCATAAATTCAACTTAGGTGCACATCAATAGTTTTCCATTGTCATTACTTAGCAATATTAAGTTTTTCTAGGTCATGGATTATTTCAAATTTGAAAAACTTTTGTAGTGTTTCTAGTTTTTTTTTTTTTCTTGAGTTGGAGACTCACTCTGTTGCCAAGGCTGGAGTGCAGTGACACACTCATGTCCACCTAGTGTCTACCAGCTGGGCTTAGGTGAACTTTCCACCTCATTCTTTCGAATCGCTGAAACTACTGGTGCACACTAGCATGTCCTGCAAAGTTTTTGATCGAGTCTAGAGATGAAGTCTTGCCAGGTTGCACAGGCTGATCTCAAAATCATGGGCTGGGGCAATCTACCCACCTTGGCCTCTCAAAGTGCTGGGATTACAGGCTTGAATCATCATGCCCAGCCTCTAGTTTCTAACATCTATAAATTTTATAAATGTTTGACTACAAGTGAGTAAAAATGTCATTTTATTCATTTGTAGCAAATACTCAAGAGTAGATTTCTGGGTCATGTGTTAAGGACATGTTTAAGGTGTTCATTGCATTCCAGAGGGGATGTTTCATTTTGCAAAACACGAGAAATATTTTAGGCTGTAGGGCCTACCATGTTCACAAAAACTGGTGCCATCAATATTTATTATTAATTAAGCCATCTATAAAGGTGAATCTGTGGTACACTGCCAAGGGACAAAGGGGGTCATGTAATAACACAAAGGTTACCTTATCTTACACCAGGGACAAGAAGGAGGCAAAAGCTTTACATGCCCATATATTATTTGTGTACTTAATCCTAACTTGTACTCCAGATCTTTATAATAAAAATAGGGTAAAAAAATGAGTAGTGATGTCTCATGTCATCTCCATATCAATTCTAACGATAAATGATATTGACATTCTCCTTGTGTCACTTGTATATCTTCGAGGAACTGTGTGCACCAATTGTTTCCAGTTTTATAAATTGATTATTTCTTATTTTTTACTATTTTTTTTAAGATTCTGACATATGCAAGATTTTTGTTGGTTACATTACTTTTTCAGAATTTATATGTACTGAAGCTTCTTCATTTTGTTGACAGTCAATATAGCAGAAAAATGTTTATAAATTTAACTAGGTTTAACTTTTATCTTATTTGTTCATGACAAAATTTCATATACATCATTATCAGTAGATTGTTCATAGCGTCATGTTTTATTTTATTTTATTTATTTATTTATTTATTTTTGAGTTGGAGTCTCACTTGATCACCCAGACTGGAGTGCAGTGGCCGCTCCCGGCTACTGCAGCCTTGACCCGCTGGGCTCCGGCGATCCTTCCACCTCAGCCTTCTGAGTAGCCGGAATTACAGGCATGCGCTACCACGCCCAGCTGATTTTTTGATTTATTGCGGAGATGAGGTCTCGCAGCCCAGGCGGGCCTCAAACCCACGGGCTCAGGCAATCCTCTCACCTCAGCCTCCCAAAGGCACGGGATTACAGGCTGAGCCACCGAGCCCGGCTGCGTCATGTTTTATAATAAAGTTATAAGCCTTTATTTTTCTGGTATTGCATAGGACTGACCTGGTCACTTCTTGAATCCTATTTATACAGGGTTGCTTGTTTGTTTGTTTTTGTGTAATTAGGAGATGATTTTCTAAAGCTTTGGTCAATTCTGCTTTCATGTTCAAACATGAACTAGATATTTCATAAGAAACATGTTGTTGAATTTTTTTTTCATAAATTGCTTATCAGATCTACAGTGATGTGGTTCAGAAGTTAAACTTAGGCAACTTCCTCCTCAAGGGTTGGTCTTTTTCTTTACCTTGTGCATCACCGTGGCCTCCCTTTGTCCCTAATTGTTTCTTTGAAACAAGCCTCATCACTTGCATCTTCCTTATAAAATCTGTGGGTGTGCTAGCACTAAGAGATGAAGATCCATTCGATCTGTTTTATCATTTCATAGTTATTTTGCTAGCATACCTTTCAAATATGTTATTTCTTTATTATGGGAAAGATAATATTTGCATTTCCGTAATTCCTTATGCTTCTGCATCTATCCCCCCAGTTCAGATTTTCCTCCTTATGACTGAAAAAAGTACAGAGATGTACATGTCTAGACAACACACCAATACAGACACACTTCCATGCTGAACTTTCTGAGTTCCATCATTTTTTTGAATTTAACAATTTTCACAGCTGCCATACAGTGTTATCATTCCTTATCTCACAGTATTGTAGTGAAACAATAGTTCTATATTAATCAGAGGCGTTCCTTTTATCTAGTTTGCATTTCCACCAGGAGTACTTCTACACTGCTGGTGGGAATGCAAACTAGTACAACCTTTTTAGAAGATAGTGTGATGGTTGCAGAAAGAACTGGAAATTGGCTGTCCATATGACCAAGTAATTCTCTTATTGGGAATATACCAGAGGAACTCAAATCATTCCACCATAAAGATACCTGTACACATATGTTTGTTGCAACTCTATTCACAATAGCAAAACATCGAACCAACCATACTGCCCATCCAAGCTGGACTGGATAAAAAATGTGGTACATATACACAGTGGAATATTATGCAACCATAAAGAAGAACAAACATATGACCATTCCTGCAACTTGGATGGATTTAGAATCTGTCATACTCAGTGAACTATCACAGAAACAGTGAACAGAGTACCATAACTTCTCACTCATAAGAGGACCTTGAAAAATTATCATAATACTGTAAAAAAGGATTGGCAGTAGTGGGAAACCGCCAGAGGAAGGAGGGGCACACCTCACCAAAAAGTGTACCTGCATAATGAACATTTGAACACCTAACCTGAATTGTTCTCCACATCTTTAAAATAAGAATTAAAATAAATCAAAAGCAAAAACAAAAACAAATTAGAATCTTGTGATTTATTATTGGGTTATACTGCTGGGAATTTTTTTTGTCGGCTGCAGAAAACATGACCAAGATGTGGGAAGAGTGACTGATTAAGCAAGCACAGTCCTCTCAGATCCATAGTAAATTTCATAGTCATTCAATGAAGACAAATAATGTGTTATCAGGGCTATAACAATAACCCTGTGCTGTCACCTTCCTGCATCAGAGAAGTTCAGTCAAAACTGACTAAAGAGCCGGGCTCAGTGGCTCAGCCTGTAATCCCATGCCTTTGGGAGGCTGAGGTGAGAGGATTGCCTGAGCCTGCGGGTTCAAGACCCGCCTGGGCAGTGAGACCTCATCTCTACAATAAATCAAAAAATTAGCCGGGTGTGGTAGTACACGCCTGTAGTTCTGGCTACTTGGAAGGCTGAGGCAGAAGGATCGCTGGAGCCCAGCAGGTTGAGGCTCCGGTGACCGGGAGCGACCACTGCACCCCAGTCTGGGCGACAGAGTGAGACTCCAACTCAAAACAGACAAACAAACAAACGAACAAACAAACAAAAAAACAAAAAAACTGACTTAAGGCATCAAAATTGACTACTACAAAAATTGTTTTGAACGATGGAAACAGCTTCTCAGTAAATGTACCAAATAGAGAGTACTCCAAAGGAGACTGAAGTTACACATGTAAGAATAAATAAAAAACATTTCTTTTTTTTTGTTTTTGAAAATGAGTCTCACACAGTTGCCCAGACTGGAGTGCAGTGGTACACTCTTGGCCACTGTAGCCTCGATCTGTTGGGCTCTGGCCTTCCTTCTGCCTCATTCTTCCAAGTAGCCAGAACTATAGGCACGTGCTTTAGCACCCGGCTAATTTTTGATTCAATGTAGGTTCTCACAGAGTTGCCCAGGTGGGTCTTGAACCCATGGACTCAGGGAGTCCACTTACCTCATCCTCCCAAAGTACTGGGATTACAAGCTGAGTCACTGAGCTCAGTCAACAATTTTTTCAGTAAATAAAATCTTGTTTTCTTTGGGTCACCCCTTATGTAAACTCTAGGTACTGATTCTACAACACCCTCAGTCATGTTTTTGGTATATTCTATTGATTCATGGAGTCCCTCTGCTTGTCCAGTTTTATAATATCCATTTTACTCACACTGTGATGATACTTTTTTGCATATTTTGGAATAGTTATAGATTTTAAGAAAAGTTCTCTGTGTGTTTTCCTGTGCAACTTGCCTGTTTTCCACACTGATCTGCACTTTAGTCAAGAGCAGTGGTCCTCTTGACATCAGTGGGTTTCACCATAAAAATGTGTTCATCTTTCTGTATGCATGAGACCTTTGCACTTCATGGCCTGTTGGGATCCCAGTAATATACCTTTCTTTAAATCCATAGGATTCCACCTGGGTTCCCACCCTGTTATAACTTGAAAGTACTTAATTCTTATCTCAGCTTGATTTGTCAGAGTATTTTTTGATTTTACATAATTCAGAGATTACTGTGTTTGTTAACACATGTCACATACCTTAAGATTTCTATATTTTTTACTGTTTTTCCCAGTTATTTCCTGTAGAGAGATAATTCTGGACTCTGTTGATATGTTGTAGAGTGATCAACTTGGAAATGAAAATTAGAGTCAATTTTATGCTATCTAAAAATATTTGTCTTAAAGAATTTATACATAAATATATATGTATACATGTATTCACACAAATAAATGCATAATTATAAATTCCAAGAATACTTTAGTAGATATAATAAATAGCATATATGTTTTAGAATGAATATTAGGTATTACTTTGAAAATATTTAAAACATCTGTAGCTGTCACAGGGCACCATCCGTTGGGAAGTTTTTTCACCAAGGGACAGAATGTGTAATAGTTGAGAAACATCAGTGACAAAAGTGTAGGTGGAGATGGAGAGGATAAATTGCCCTAGGAAGGACAAAGTCCCATGGGGGCAAAACCCCTGATAGATGATTGTAATCTTGTAAGCCATGTGTGCTAGACTAAGAAAAGTCTCCAAGTTGGGGCAGTGTGTGCCTGTCTGATGGTAAAACCCCATTTTCGGATGTGTATACCTGAACTAAGGTTGTGTTCATGCACATCTTTCCTAATTAAGGGATAATAAAGGATAATAATGAAGGGGTAATTGAAAGTTATTTACTTGTGAGAAAGAAAAATATGTCCTGTAGTAACTTGATGTGGAAAGAATTCCTGGGTGTCTTTTATCCACATATTATCCATAATTTAGGGCATGCCTGTTTAAGAAGAAAAGCACTGTTACCTAACAGTGGAAATATTACCAAAACTTGTCCCAGACTTCCTTGTAAAGGAATTGAGAGGACACATAACTTAGCTGGAACCAAGAACAATGGTACCATTTTTCCTTTGTACATTTTCACACTAGTTTAAAAATTGGTCCTCACCACAACATTAAAGAATATAATTTTTAATTGAATAATTTATTCTATCATGAAACAAACTTACTTCACATTGATTTTGACATCATTATGGTGAGGATGAAGATGAAAATGACGGGACTGATGTAGAGGATTATAATAGTAATGATGATGATGGCATCTCAGAAAAATAACCCAAGTACAAGGGGATAATTGCATATTTGTTTTTGCTTCAGTTTTAATTTGAGTCAGTCATTCCATGGGTTAGAAATCGAGAAGAAGATGGTCTCCAGAGGGTTGCATATTAACTAAAAGAAAAGAAAAAACAATGTTGGCCGAAACTCTCTTGTTTTTCCTTCTGTTCACATGTTGCTCAGTGGTTCAATGTGTTGGGTGAGTTCTCAGAAACTACTGGTGGTTTAGCAGTCACCCTGAAACCCACCCAGGTGGGCTGGGGACTCCACTTTGGAGCTGCACCAGCTTATGTCTTGTGACTGAGTCGTTGCTGAAAACTGGACCTTGAATCCCCTTACTCACCACACATTGGGCACTGCGATTCCTTCCAGCAAGGTGACAGGGTAAGCTGTGGGTCCTTCTTTTACAGACGGAAACCAAATTTAAGGAAGTTTAATCCTAGTATGGTTAACTGATGTAGCAATCATGCTCCTAAGATATTACCTGGCTGACTAATGTCCAAAGAAAATCACTGCATATGGATGTTTATCATACGTCCAAAAACAGATCCAATTTTTTTTCCTGATGATTTCAACAAATTCAGAGGCTATATCTGGAAAACAAAGAGAAAATACTTTCTTCTAAAGAAACTTACTATGTAAGAAGATGAGAAAATAGTGTCCGAAAAATTGAGTTTGAATAATTACCTGCATTTCTGATAGTGATGTGCTGTAAAATGGAACTGAGGTGTAATGGGCCGATAGGTGTCCAAATAATGAATCCAATAAATAGACCTGACTGGTGTCACTAACAATGGGACTGCTGGAGTTCCTCCACATAAGAAATGCCCTAAGGCTATTAAACTGCACTAGGGTAACTAGCCTCTATTGTCTGTACGAGCAGATTTGCCTTTGAATCTGAGTCTAGCAAGTGTCTGCTACGATTGAGGAGATAAGAGACAGAGGAGGCAAGGCCACACACACTCCATTCATGATCTGTATACATGGAGAAAAGCAATTAAAAATGGGAAATGTATGCTCTCCATCCACTTCACAATTCTTGAGCAGAAAGGCAACTCTTTGCCAGAATATTTTACAGAACCGGGGAACAATGCATTTGAATAAAACAAAATGACACAAATTTTGCAGACTGCACATTAACCTTCTATGTATCTCAAGAATATAAAATAAAACCTTGCGCTCTATATTGGAAACCCACAACATGTCGGTCCTGAGACAGCACCTTACCTGCACTTATGAGAGCACAATGCATCTGGATCAGGCACCAGAAGTTGCTCGTTGAGGGCCATGACATGTCTTCTGCTGCAGTCTCACATCCTGTGAGATGACTCACGTCCTGTGAGACAACTGATTCCCAGAAGACAACTGAGCTTCCCAGTGATCTGAGGCAGAGTTATTGCTGGGAGTCATGGTACACCCTGAGAAAACACATTGACTTGAGGATAATTCAATGATATTCCAGACCTCCCTTGTTTGCTTTTGTACACCAGAGAAACTTAGGACATATCCACCCTAGCTCCCCTTTCTCTATCCAACACTTAGACACAGAGGTCCATCAAGTTCTAATAACTTCATCAACCTCACTCCGCTCCCCATGCACTTCCTCTCAAAAGAGGGATTTATTCCTTAAAAATTGCCCAGATATTTAGACTAGTCTTGGAATTAGCCTCTCAGAAGATCATTACCATCAACATTCTTACCTAAATTATATATACCATGAGCCAAATCCCACTGTACAATATATAATATAAAATAAGCATGCTGGTAATGAGTTTATGTGTCAACTTGTAAGGTTATAGTTTCCATTATTGAAACAAAATGAACTTATGTATGGCATGAATGTATTTATTTGATGCTATGAAAGTCTGCCATCACATTCTGTAAGTCAGGAGGATTGTCCTAGATAAACTGAGTGAGTCTTATTCAATCCCAGAAAGACAGCAGATGAGCACGCTGCATGAGGGATGGGAGGTCAAATTTGGCCAAGGATATCTAGGCTGTCTATCCTGATGGCTAATCCTATGGACCACCACTTTTCTAGCCGGACCCCACATCATTGTCACCCAGAGCACACAGCACAAGGGAGGGTCTATCCTCAGCTCTTTCCAAAGTCAAGGGTGAGTGAGGTGGGACCATGACAATGTGAGAAGTACAGAGTCAGTTCTACATCATTATCTCATCTTGAGAATACTTCTGTTATCGCCTTGGTGACTGAGGTCTTCTAGCACTTCCTACGCAATCCATTCACAGAAGACAGCAGGAGAAACCAGAAATGGTGAGAGAGAAGATACTCTCAGCCTTCCCATTCCCTGCAGGAGACAAAGCCCGAGCCCCCTCTGAGCATCAGGGGCTTCAGCCCTAGGTGTTAGATGAATGAAAAATTCACCATTTTCAAGGAAGAGAAGAAGGAAATAGAGGTGTGAGATAAAGTCTTGAAATGAAAAAAAATGAATTACCTGTAAAAAAAAAAAGGATATTGAATCAATTCTGAGTTCTCTGCACAGTTACAAAAAGAAAAGAAAGTTAGATGTGACATCATTTAGGTTTTTAAGGACACTGGCCCTGCTCCAACCTATCTATGGGCTTCAATCTGACTCATATACACTATTCTACTCAGGAAATTTCACTGAGGTTTCTGCATGGATCTCTTAGAAAACTCTCTCCACATTGCCAGGGCTTCCTCAGGAGACTGGTGCTGTTGCCATTGGAGGATTTGTTCAGGGATAACTCCAATTTCTGACTTTTGTGCAAGTAAGAATGTGTTCTGCATATACAAATAGAAAACACACACCAATGTTGCATATTTGGGGATGTCAAATTTTACTACAGAATTGCAGATCCAGACAGATTCCATGGAAACAGAATGGAAGGCAGCTCACGGCCTGGCATGACACCAGCCCTGAACAACCCTCTTCTCATGCTCCTGAGGAGGACCTAATGCCCAGTGGTCTGTCGCCCTCTGGTGGTTGGGAATCCCCGCAGGAAATTCCCACTGAATTCCCCTCACTCTGTCTCTAGTACAGTAATAAACAGTCAAGTCCTCAAGTTTCAGACTATTCATTTGCAGACACAGTGTGTTCTGGGAATTGTCCCTTGATATGGTGAATCTGCCTTGCCCAGATGCAGTGTATTCTGTCATGTAACTATGAACTTTGTTTATTTTTATTTCTTTTTTCTAAATGAGTAAGTGAGAATTTATTAGAAGACAGAAAAAATCCCAGAAGTTGAAGGGGATCCTAAAAAGGGTAGCCAAGGCTTTGTTTCTTATCAGAATAAATCACTCCAGCCCCTTCCCTGGAGCCTGGAGAACCCATTCCATGTAGTAGTCACTGAATGTGAATCCAGAGGCTGCACATAAGGGTCTTGGGGGACTCCGTGCTGTAACAAGCCTCCTTGATTCCACTAGCTGACCCTCACACAGGACTCCTGCAAACATAGAGATGACCTGTTCAAACTGTGAAGTATGTACTGTTTCTTTTCCTACTTCCACTCACACACTCAGTATCCTGATACTTCATGCCACAGTCATTAATACAGCGTCAAAGAAAACTCAGCAGTGCCCAAATTCCATGGCAAGTCACCGGTGTTCATTTCTGACCTCCAAATGACATCTGAGAATCTCAGGACTGGGGCTTCTCTCCCAGAGCTACAGGTTCAGAAATGGGCTGGTTTTCATTGTCAGAGCGAGGACCCTATTTGCACTCCTCTTAGTAGCAAGCCCTGAACTGCGACGCCTCACAAAAGGAAGAGCCCAAAGCAGACAGGAGTGATTATATTGTGATAAATACTTAACTCCCATTGCCCTATTTGGTTTATAGATGCTTACAGATAAAGTTTATAGGAGTTAATGTTTCCTCCTACTACAGATTTACAAGTAACCCAGAGTATGAAGGGACTATGTGATGTGTCCAAGAGCTACATGTGGTGAGAGTTACTGTCAGGATCTGAGCCAATGCTCCCCAGTGCTGGACTCAGCTGCTTTGTGAAGTAACTCCAGAATAGTTAGTTGTGTACAGTTAGCTTTGTAAAACTGTTCTCTTTTAATAAGAACATGAAGTACTTCAAATGTATTCTTGTGTATACATAAAATACTTGTAGAAATTGTCTGTTTCATGAACACACAAGTTCATGCAAATATATTATCAGGAGTCTGATGTCATATGCATTATTGTAATCTGTCCACTTATTCTGTATCTATCATTCACTTGGTATTTGTTCCAACTTAAATACCACATAATTGACATATAATAACTTTCACATACTAATGTGTTAAATTGATAAATATTGACATAAACATCATGACTCTCAAGATGTCAAAGATGTCATTTCACCTGAATACTTTGTCTAGTTCTTCTGTAAATTCCTCCTCTTCCCCTTCTTTTCTCTCAGTTCTCAATAGTCTTCTATTTATCTTTGTTGTGATACTTTAGATGAATTTTCAGATTCTAATATTTAAAAAGTCAAATAATAAAGACTATACTTTTACTTTCTGTTTTATTTTAATTGGCTAAAATATCTGTGCATCCAGCCATGCTGCAGTATGTTTCAAACACTCAATATTCTTAATAATGAATCAAATTCAAGTGAATGAATAGATCAACATTTTCCTGTGGATTAAACTATTGATTGAAACATGGATTTTTCCAATTTATTCATTTTTACAATAAAACTACTAATCAACTTGGTGAATTAGGCAGCTGATAAAACAGCTATTTTTCTTCTTACATAAACAATGGCAATGACATAATTGTTATCCACTTCACCAAAAACAACAAAACTGGAAGGCTGTAGATGTATATATTTTCTTTGCTACTTCAGTAAACTGAAGTAACTTGACCCAGAACAAAACTGAAATCTGTAGAAAGACAAACTCTTGTAGGATGAAACAAGACCAGAGTATTGGCTTATTAGTTTATTTTGGACAGAGGCCTCCAGATGGCATCTAGACTAGGACAAGTATCTTGATAGGAACATGCATGGGATGGGTCAAAGTGTAATGCAGTATAGGTGTCATAATCTGAACTTTCTAGCAGCCACAAAGTTAAGATATCCCTATTCCCATTGAAGTCTTTTATCCAATGTGGTGGGATCTTGGCAAAATTCCCTCTCACACAGCTCATTATCACTGGGAGAGAGGAATTTTCAAAAAAATCTGTGGCGAATTCCCTTTGCTTCCCATTATTTATAGGCAGCACCCTAGGCCTAGGATACTGGTATTAGTGTGAGTTATTAGGAGCGCATTTGGAGCCATGTCCCATACCACTAGTACAGAATTGAACAGTTAATTTGCATGACAAAACATTAATACCAGTATCCTAGGTCTAGGGTGCTGCCTATAAATAACAGGAAGCAAAGGGAATTCATCACAGATTTTTTTTGACCTACAAATTCTCTCATATAGAACAAGGGTCTTAATCTATAGGGAACAGTAAATATGGAGGCAGAGTATATAGATGGTGAACACTGGAGATGTGAGTGAGATAGCCTGGGTAAAACAAAG
Source organism: Carlito syrichta (assembly GCF_000164805.1). Taxonomy (NCBI): domain Eukaryota; kingdom Metazoa; phylum Chordata; class Mammalia; order Primates; family Tarsiidae; genus Carlito; species Carlito syrichta. Next base: position 128,875 of record NW_007261231.1, read on the forward strand.
TCATTCCATTCCAGAAGAAGGGGCAGAAATACATAGACCTGAATTCCATATGGAAGATGAACAGGGACTCAGGAGAGAGCTCACTGAGACCAAGCATCATAATGCCTGCTGGGGAATGTGGCTAAGTGAGAAGATCAGAGACCAGTCCTTAGTCCATCCCCTTCTATCATATTAAAACCCATCAACAATAAAACTGGAGTGCAGTTTTATTGCACTAAGGCTGATTGAATACAGGAGAGCAAATGGGGAATGTGCAAAGTAATAAGGACACTAAAGCAGAGTTTCACAGGGAAACCTGAACTCTCTTCTGCTGACAGCAGGGAGAAGCTTCAACACGTGCTACCACTGAAACAAGTATCAAATGCAGACCTGAAAAAATTTAAACAAATTTCATATTAAAGGCATATCAAAGATAGGGTGTGTTCATACACAGAAGGTAAAAAACAGAATCAAATACTAAGCAACTACCAACCTTCGAACTCAGAATGTCTGGTTATCAATAAAACAATATGATGTATAACAAATAGAAAGAAAATCATAATGAACAAATGATCAGAAAGGGTGCATAATGATCCTATTATTACAGCTGTTTAAACAAGATATTAAATATTTAAAGTTAAACAGTCATGCTACAGAAACAGATAACATTTGTTGAAAGACGGAAAGATTAAGCAGGAGTCAAATGACCTCAACATTCTCTGGACTTTGCCTTCTGCTTGCTGCTGTTAACTCACATGATCAGTGTGTTCCTTGATATTTAAATGCATTGAATTAATAAAATACCCATTCTCTCTTAATCTACTTTTAAGTTATCCGAAAGCTATAGGAGTTCTTTACTAACATGGTTCTCATGGATGTTGTTGGTTTGGTAAATGCTTCATATACAGAAGAATACTGAAAGTCATATCAGTGCTTCTGGAAACAGTTTTACTTTAATGTTTATAAAAGTTTTTATCTAAATAAGACATAGCTCCTATGTGAAAACCTCCCCTTCAATGTCCTGTGCACCTGTTAAGGGCTGGAGCCTATCTGGTGGGTTTAGCGCCCCATTGCAGCACAGACGTCACCAAGGAGGGAAGTTTTCTGTCACTCACACAGCATGTTCCTTTCAGAATATCTAGCTCAGTTTGAAGTGACTGACCCTGGTTCAGAATAGACTTTCAGTGACACCTAACTCTTTGAAATAGTAAATTGTCCTTACTAAACCGAATGAAGTCTACAGGGGGTCCCCAAGCAAGGACTTCATGAAAGCACCAGGGAGCCTCTTCTCTGGAGATGCCAGATGCACTGATACAGTCAAGAGACATGGAGATTCCAAAAAATTTTGGTGAATTTGTTGGGAACCTTATTTCTCCTTTTTGACCTTCTGTTAAGGAATCATATCAAATATTAGCTTCACAGACAGATCTGTGTGATTCATGGCCCAGATAGTTAATCACACACATGCACAAACACAGAGACATGTGTGCACACAAACACACACACACTCTCTCTCTCTCTCTCTGTCACACACACACACACACACACACACACACACACACACACTCACACACGCACTGAGGTTAATCTTCACATGCTTGGATCCCTAATCTGATGTTTTTCATTATATCTAAGCCATGGAAAACACAGCAACTAAGACCAAGGCCTAGATATGTGATTTTCTTCACCAGAAAGATCTAAAACAACATAGTACAATTTTAGACGTGGTAGGTGCGTGGACTTTGTGTTTGCCTGTTCTCACCTGCTACTTCCCTTCATGACTGAGAATCAGTTTCTGGTTATAAAGAAATCGAATCCATTTTTCTATACAAATGTTCATTTTGCCGGTACCCTTGTTGATGGTGTTTGCCCCCTTTCCCCTGGCATAATCCTGCTACTATCAATCCCACCCTTCCCCCCCATTACTGTAAATTATTTTCTTATAGTATTATGATAACTATTCAGGCTCCACTTATGAGTGAGAACATTTGATACTCAGTACTTTGTTTCCATGATAGATCATGCAGTATTATAGACTCGAAGTCCATCCAAGTTGCTGTGAAGTTCTTTATTTTGTCCATCTTAATAGTTGCATGGTATTTCAACAGGTATATGTATCACATTTTAAAAATTCATTCCTCTTTCAATTGACATTAGAGTTGGTTCCAAGCTTTTGTTTTTGTAACCAATGCTGTGATAACAATGCGTGTGCAGGGATCACTGAGTCATTTGAGTTCCTCTGGGTATATTCTCAGGAGGAGGATTGAGGGATCATATGGAAGGTCAATATTTAGATCTTTTAGAAACTGCAAAACTGTTTTCCACAGAGGTTGTATTAGTTTACACTCCATCAACAGTGCAGAAGTTTTTTTCCCTTTTCCCTGCATCCTCATCGGCATTGATTATTTTTTCAGTTATTGATGATGGCCATTCAGACTGGAGTTTGTTATTATCTCAGTGTAGTTTCAATTTGCATCTATTTAATGACTAGTGAGGTCGAGAATTTTTTCATGCATCTGTTGGCGGCTCATAAGTCTCTTTTAAGTCATCTCTGCTCATATATTTTGGCCACTTTGTAATGGGGGTGTTCATTGGATTCTTTTTGGCACATTTGAGTGCCTTGTCTTTGTCAGATATACAGTTGGCAAATATTTTTACATAATCTGTGGACTGTCTCCTTCTCTCTTGATGGTACCTTTGGCTTTGCAGAATCCTGTCAGCTTGATAACATCCACCTTGTCTATGTTATCTCATATGGAATGGGCATTTGGGGTTTTGATAAGTAATTGGCTGCCTGTTCCAATGTCCATGGGGTGTCTCCTGCATTTTCTAAGGTTCTTATATTTTGAAGTTTTACATCGAGCTGTTTGATCCATTTAGAGTTGATTTTTGTGTATCATGATTGGTAGGGGTCTTGTTTTAATCTTCTGCATGTGGTCAGCCCAGCACCATATATTGAATAGGTTCTCCTCTTCCCACTGGTTGATGGTGGAGGCTTTGTCAAAGATCAGTTGGGTAAGAAATTGAGGTTTTGCTTTCTGGAATCTCCATCCTGTGCCATTGTTCTATATGCATGTTCTTGTACAAATACCTGGCTGTTTTGATTATTTTGGCTTCTTAAAACAGTTTAAAGTCTGAACGAGTCATATACCCTGCTTTGTTGTTTTTGTTGAGGATTGTTTTGACTGTTTGTGGTCATTTATGTTTATATATTATTGTTGTATTGGCATTTCCAAATCTGAGAAGAATACTACTAGTAATTTAATGGGTATGGTTTTAAATCTGTAGATTGCCTTGGGCAAAATGGACATCTTAATAATACAAATTCTTCTAATGCATGTGCATGGAAGATTTATCCGTTTGTTTTTGTCATCTTCGATTTCTTTGAGTAGTGTTTGTAGTTTTCATTTTAAAGGTCTTTCACACCTCTGGTTAGGGAGATGTCAAGTTATTTAATTTTTGTGTGCCTATTGTAAATGGGATTGTGCTTTTTATTTGGGTTTGGTGTATAGAAATGTGACTGTTATTTGCATATTTATTTTATACCCTGATACCTTGCTGAAGACCTTTGTCTATGCAAGGAGGTTTTGGACAGGATTCTCTGGGGCTTTCAATGTCTAGAATCAGGCCATCTGCAAAGAGCTATAATTGATTTCCTGTGCTCCTATTTGGAAACACTAGGTCTCCATCTCTTGTCTGATTGCTCTAGGTAGAGCTTCCAAAACTATGTTGAAAATGAGGGGTGAGAGTGGGCATCCTTTTCTTGTTCCAGTTTTCAGGGGAAATTATTCCAATTTTTGTCTGTTTTAAAGCTGTTGGTTTCTTGTAGATGATTCTTACTATTTTGAGTTATAGTCCACCTCTAACTAGATGTTCTAGGGTTTTATCAAGAATGGGTGCTGGATTTTGTTAACAGTTTTCTTGTGTGTGTCTAATGATGTAATTATGTGTTTTTTGTCTTTACATGTACTGATATATTTAATTATGTTTATTATGTTGTGAATGTTGAAGCATTCCTGCATCTGAGGCAAGAAGACTACGTGTTTGTGGTGGATGGATTTTAGTTGTGTTGTTGAATTGAGTTTGCTATGATCTGATTGAGAATTGGGCATTTAGGTTTATGAAGTACATTGGCTTGTAGCTACCTCTCTTTCTTTGCTGAATCTTTACCTGGTTTGGGTATCAATAGCATGTTAGCTTCATAAAATGATGTGGGAAGAGTTCCATCTTTCTCGATTGCCTGGAATTCTTTCAATTGTTTTGGTATCATTTTCTCCTTGTATGTGTACTAGAATACTGCTGGAAATTCATCTGTTCCAGGACTATTACATGTAGGTAGTTTTCTTATGGCATTGTCAATTTCCTGGATTAGTATTGGTCTATTTAGTGTCTCAATTTCTTCTTGTTTCAACCTTTGGAGCTTGAGTGATATATGAAAGTCCTCCATTTCCTTTAGGTTTTCCAGTTTGTTTCCATACAAGTGAACATAATAGTCTCTGCTAATCTTTTGTGTCTTTGAGGTCAGTTGTGATTTGATCATTTGCATTTCTATTGTGCTTATTTAGGCCTTTTTAATCTTTTTCTTGGTCAGTCTAGCTAGGGTCCATAAATCTTTTTAACCTGTCAAAGAACCAGCTTTTTGTCTTGCTGATTTTTTTGTATTAACTTTTTATCTGTATATCCTAAGTTTGAGCTTTAATTTGTTGATCTGGATTTTTCTGCTGAAGTTAGGGTTTTGGTGGCCTTGTTTTTCAGGCTCACTTAGGTGATTGTTAGGCTGTTAACTTGTTATCCTTTCATTTTCTTCATATGTGTTCATAGAGATATGTATTCCCCTCTTATTATTGTTTTCATGGCATCTCAGGGGCTTTTGTAAGATATTTCATCTTTTTACTTTGTTTCCTGGTATCTTTGAATCTCTGTTTTGATTTCCATGTCGACCAAGTGGTTGTTTAGTATCATGCTATTTAGTGTCCATTTTTTTGTGTGTTTTGGGGTAACTTTTTTGGTGCTGATATTTATTTTTATTCCACTGTTGTCTGAGAAGTTGCATGGCAGCATTTCAATCTTATGGAATTTGCTTATGCTTGATTTGTGATGGAGGATGTGGTCAATATTCAACTATATTCCATGTGGTGGGAAATAGAATGCCAATTCCATGGTTGTTTGTTGGAGTGTACTGTAGGTATCAATTAAATTCATTTTGTCAAGTATCACGTCGATGTTCCAGATCTCTGTGTTGAATTTTTGTCTTAATATTCTTTTTAGGATTGTGAGTGGGGTATCAAAGTCCTCAGTCATAATTGTGTTAGAATCAATATCTCTTTTTAAGTTTACCTAGAATCTGCTTTATGAAAGTTTGTGCCTCTATTTTGGGTATGGATATATGTTTAGAATGGATATTTTTGATGAATTGAGCTTTTTATTATTATGTATTGATATTTGGTATCTTTTAAAATTTTTTATAGCTTAAAGGGTATTTTGTCTGATATTCAGGTCAAGACTCATGCTTTTTTTATGGTAGGTTTCCCTGAAATTTTGTGTCTCATATTCTTACTTTGAGTCTGTGAGTGTCTTTTCTGGTGAGACAAGTCTATTGGAAACAATATATTGTTGCCTCATGATGTTTCATGAATTTGGTCATTCTATGTCTTTTCAGTGATGCACTTAGACTATTAACACTCAGGCTATTTATTGAGATGTGAGAATTTAACCCTGTCATGAGAGTCTTATAGATTTTTTAGTTGTTGCTGGTGCTGTTTGTTTACTCGTTTGTAGTACTTCTTTAGATTTTGAGGATGCTTTATGTGTCTTAAAGCTTTTTTCTGCTTTCTTGTAAAGGGCATGGTCATTCTTTTTGCCTTTCTTTTGTGTTTAATGCTTTCTGAAGTATTTCTTGTAGAGCTGACCTGGAGGTAGCATAAGCTGTTAGAGATTGAATGTCTGGAGAAGATTTTAATTCTCCATCACTGATGAAGTTTAGTCTAGCTGGGTAGGTAATTCTTGGTTGAGATTGTTTATCTTTGAAAACTTTGAAGATTGGGCTCTATGCTCTCCTAGCTTTAATTATTTCTGTAGATAAGTCTGCTGCTATTCTTTTTTTTTTTTTGAGTTGGAGTCTCACTGTCACCCAGACTGGAGTGCAGTGGCCGCTCCCAGTCACTGCAGCCTCGGCCTGCTGGGCTCAGGCAATCCTTCCGCCTCAGCCTTCCGAGTAGCCAGAATTACAGGTACGTGCTACCACGCCCGGCTCATTTTGATTTATTGCAGAGATGAGGTCTCGCTGCCCAGGCAGGTCTCGAACCCACAGGCTCAGGCAATTCACTCACCTCAGCCTCCCAAAGGCGCGGGATTACAGGCTGAGCCACTGAGCCTGGCTTGCTGCTATTCTAATTGATTTTCCCTGGTAGGTAGCCTAAACTATATCTCTTGCTGCCTTTAGAAATTTTTGTTTTATACCCATTTTTTTGGTAAATTACTTGTGTCTAGGTCGTCATCATCTCATTTGGTGTCTTGCAGGGGATCCCTGTATCTCTTGTGTTTGAATAGTTGTGTCACTAATGAGATGAGTGTAGTTTTCTTAAATAATTTCATGGAATGTTTGTTCCAGAGTGGTTCCTGTCTTTCTGGTTGTCTCAAGAATTCCAATTAATCTTAGCTTCAGCCTCTTTAAATAATCACTCATCTCTCAGAGGTTTTGTTCTGTCTTTGTATGCTTCTTTTCAATGTTCTTAACAGTTTGAGTTAGTTTCATATTTTGGTCCCCAAACTCTGAGAATCTTTTTTCTGTTTGTGTAATTCTGCTTTACATGCTTATCAGTTTCTTATATCTTTCATTCACTGTTTTCATTATTGTTTTCTCTTGTCACTACTCAATTCTATTTATTCTGTTAATGTCTTGATCACTGAGTTTGTGGTTTGAGACCAGTCACTTTTGGGGTTCTTCATTTTTTTGCATTCCTAAGTCTGTGTTCTTAGTGACTGGTCTCCCAGTGGTCTGTGATAGGCCCATATTCTTTCTTTGGTGTTTCTTCAATTTTGTAGATTTTTTTCTGCCTTTTTAACCTCCTCCTTAATTCTGTGTTCACTGATGAGTTTGTAGCTTTTACTTCATTTGCTCAATTTCCTATTCTTCCTTTTGTGGACTTTCTGGGTTTGTCCAATTCTAAAGCTGAAGTGAGATGAAGGTCTGTATTTTTGCAGTTTGAGATTTAATTAAGTAGCAAACTGTTGTTCAGAAATTTTCTGCAGATCTCAGTATACACTAACAGGTGTGTGGTTCCCCTAAATCCACTTCCCACTACCTTACAATCTGCCTATGCAGTGGGGTATAGACTTACCCCCTGAAAGCAAAATGAAGAAAAAGGAAAACAATAGAAAAAGGAATGAGAGAGATGAGAGGAAGGTGGAGCAAGAGAAGAAGAAGAGGCAAACCATGTAGTTGTACTAACTAATAAATAAGAGACACAAGTCAAAAATTTAAAAAAACCATTGACATACAGAAAGTTACAAATACACAAACTGACAAAAAACCCACTGTGGATGTACTCTCCCACAAAAATACCCATAAACAAACAGGAATTCTTAAAAAAAGGGAATAAAACAGCAGAAGCAAAGCAAGTACTGGAATGTAATCAAAAACATAAATAGAGAGAGAGAGGAAAAAAATCTAAAATAAAATATAAACATACAAAAAAGAAGCAAAACAATCAAAAAACTCACTTTGAAGCTTTTCCTGTAACTTCAATTTCCTTTGACTCCCTCCTCTCTGCTTTGAGGGCAGGCTGTTAGGGTTGCTCTCAGTGTGGGACAGATACCCCGTGGATTGCTGTGGGAGGAGTGTAGAACAAATTGAAATTTCCTTGTTTGTTACTGCTGTTGCCAAGTCTCCCACTCATATCTGACATGTCTGCTCCAGCATGGGAAAGAGGTATCTGTCTCATTCTTTTTGATGAGATAACCTTAAGTTCCAGGTTGTTGGCTGAATGAGCTGGGAGGGGCAATGAATATCTCTGCCTGGTCCTGGGACAGTTAAAATGGCACCAGTTTGCATTTCCTCATTGGTGGTTGGTGGTGAGTCTCCAGTTCAGTTCTACAACATGCTCTGTCCACCGACTCAGGGCCTTGTAGCTCTGCTGTCACAGGTGATGGGGTGAACCAGGTGTCAGATTGGGGGGTTAGCTGTATTCTGTAGCCTTCTCCCAGGAGAACCTGAGAACAGCAGAAAATACTATGCATTGGTGGCTCTAATCTCCAGATGATGGGTGCTTCCAGTCACCTCCAAAGGAAAACCCCAAATTCATGAACACAAGGCTCTCATCAGATGAAGTTTCACTCACCCACCAGCACACATTTACCCAGGCACAGCCTTTACGGACACTGGGTTTTGTGAAGATACTCAGAGTCCAACCTGTCTCATCAATGTCTTACTGGATATCCTTGTTATTAAATATTTCATGAAATTTTTACTACATACTCATTTAATTTGATTTACGTTACATTATTCAGAGAAAGAACCCATTGCTATTATGGAGAAATGACTTCTAGGATGAGGAATGACCTGGAACATCTGTCAGGCCTAGACCATAATATTGTGCTCAAAAGATAAATTAAGTAGTTTTATAAAGGGTCACCTAGTTGATCTGAAAGGACCTCTGTGGTGGCTGTTGCTTACATTAACATGGAACTCATTTTAGATCATATTTACAGCAACATCAGTACAATATGAATATAACACATTGCCTTTGAAGTGTCTGCAAATCTAATACAATTGCTAGATGCAAAAAACAAAAACACAAGTCTCTGTCAACAGCAATACGTTTTCCAGTAAATATCCTACAGAGGTCGTCTAGACCATTAGATCTCCTGGGACAGCAGGCTTCCTGACTTCTGACTGTTTATGCATATTTTGTTTTTCTTATTTTCTTCATGACAGCCTTTTGAATAAAATTGCATCTTTTTCTTTCCTAATGTATCTGCCTGGTAACCATATGACCAGATCTATATATATCATGAAGTTTCCTGGGTCTCCAGTGTATAAAGCATTGGTCTGAGACTGTGTCATGGCTCCTCTTGGTTTCCTCCTGTCAGCTCTCTGACTGAATCAATGACCTTGACTTTTCTGAGTTACAGACTGCCAGTATTCTATCTGGTACTACATTATTGGACTTCCTTTGCCACTGTATGCAAGCCTTCTGACTGGAGCTACATCTGGAGTTTTCCTGAATCTTTGCTTGCCAGCCAGCTGAGAAGAACTATACCATTATCTCGCCTGGGTCTGTAGGCCACTAGCCTCTTCACTGAAACTATGCTATTGGTTGTTCTGGGTCCCCAGGATGCCAGCCTCTCAGTTACAACTCCATTGATGACTCTTCTAAGTTCCCATCCTGAATCCTGCACTGCAGATCTTAGACATCACAGCTTCCATATTTCTATTAGCCAATTTCCATGCCATTTCTATTACTTCTGGTAGTTTGGGATATAGTTGAATCCCTCCTCCCCCAGTTATTTAAGATGTGCTATTAAGATATCAACTTGAAATCTTTATTTGAAAATGTATGTATTTATGTATGTATGGATGGATTCTTGAGTCGTGTTCTCACTATATCATCCAGGATCACAACAATCATGGCTAACAGCAGCCTTGACTTCCTGGGCTCAGGTGATCCTTCCACCTCACATCCCAAGTAACTGGGATCACAAGCAAACACCAAAAGGCCCAACTAATTTTTATTATCACTTTTATGTTGATTTAGAGATAAAGTATCACTATATTGTCTAGGCTCGTCTAAAAGTCCTGACTCAAGCCTCCTGTTCACCTAGGCCTCCCATTGGCTAGGATTACCGGTGGGAGCCACTATGATCATTTATATTTATTTATAAATCTACATACATATATACATACATATAGATCTATATACATCTATCATATATATTTCAGTATTATAAATTTTCTTCTGAGCACTGGTAATCTCATAAAGTTTTAAGGATTCTGATGTGTATTGATATGTTGTATTTATTTTTCATTGTTCTCAAGCCATGTTTCAATGTTTTTGTGATTTAGTTTTTAATATGCTACTTATTTAATACTGTGATTTCCAAATTCCACATTTTTGAAATTTCTCTTTTTATGTATTTGCCTTCTAGTTTACTGCTATTTTGATCATATTAATTACTTTATATCATTTTATTTTAAATCAATTGAAGGGTGGGTATCTCTGTGTGTTTTCTTACACATGATGTATTTTGAAGGAAGTTCCATTTGTACTTGAGAAAAATGTCTACTCTACTTTAATTAATTGGAGTATTATGTAGGTATCTATATAGAGTAACTGTGCTGTTTAGGTTGACTATTTCATTAATTTTATTCTGGATATAGTGTCCATTATTGAAATTAGGATATTTGACAATCCAAAAATTATTTCAGAATTCTGTTTCTTTCTTCAATTTGGTCAAATTTAGTTTCACAGAATTTGGGTTCTATTTTTCAGTGCTCTGCTTTCTTAATGGGGTGGCATTGTAATATAAATGAATTTGTTTTATATAAACCTGATAATGGTATTTTGTCATCAGCTCTCTTTATGTGCCACTCAACTGTAGCCTCATCAGCTCACCTTTGCTATTCATCTTCATGTACTGTATTTTTCCATACTTTCACTTTTAACCTTTCTGTGGTTTAAATTTAAAAATAGTCTTCTCTAGGCAGCCAAAAGTTGGATCTGGCATTCTCATTGAATTTTTCTGTTAATTCCTATCTTTTGACTAACTTTTCAATTTATTTACATTTAAAGTAATTAAGAGAAATATTGAAAGTAAATTATTTGTATTTATACATGAATAGAATTATAAATATATGTATACAGGTATGTGTGTGCATACGTATAGTATGTTTATATATAATGTTTTCTTTATTGATTTCTTTATTAATGTGCTGGCTGATGACAGACATCTCCAAAACCAGTAATCCAAGTTGGAAATTCTCCTTCCAAGACCAACCAGGATTACATGTCTGACTAATGTGCTACCAGCATAGGATACTAGCATGCACCTCCAGTCTGACACCTTCAAGGTTTAACCCACATTTTTAGTAGAAGCTATTGTACCTGTCCAGATAAATGCATGTATTGTCTCTTCTGACCAGAGCCACATCCAGAACAACTTTCCACACAATGACTCTGTATTTCATCCAACTACAAGGCAGCATACATGACAGCACTTATGGTCATGGTCTCCACTTTTCAGAAGGATATTTATCATGGGATTCACCAGAAGCTGCTAGTCTTTTACAGACATGAACTTGCACAAATTAATTGTAGACTTTGAAATCTGGCACAGAACATCGTAAACCAGGAATAAGATGAGCTGTAAATCAACACACAATTCATGATTCTTGAAATAATGTAAATAAGAATAGCCTTTTCCTCTTTCCCTCCAACTGGCATCTTTCCTTGTAACTCACTTGAGGAAACTGTGGGGTTCCCAGTGAATGTGGAATTATTATGTCAAGGAAACACAGGAATTAAAACAATGGATATGTGAATGAAGCTTTGGCTACTGAAACATATTTATAACTCTGGTGCAGAATGTTGACTGTAGGAAACACTTGCCTATGTAGGCGAGGGACATATGGAAACCCTCTGTATCTTCTGCTCAATTTTGCTGTGATCCTAAAGCTGAATTAAAGTTTTCTTTATAAAGGTGGCAGAGATATTTAGGAGGATGTTATGACTATGCAGTCACTCTTGTCCCCAGTTATTTATCCACCAGAGTTGAAAACTCACGTTTTCCTCAGGATGATTTGTATCAGTGTTAGTGGTTGCTACTTTTCTTCACACTTAATTTTGCTTATTGGGTCATTTTGGAGTGGGAAATTTCTTACATGATGAGAGTTCATACATTATTTTATTGTTACTTTTCTGCAGGTATTTACCACTTTTTCCTACAAATCTAATTCCTCATACTCACTGTCATACCTGCAACCCAACACAGCTGATTCTCCCTCAGGGTTTCTACACTATCAGGATGTGGGTTTTCATGCTTTGTGTCTAGCAAATTCATACATGGCCAAGTCCTCTGATCTCAGATTGTTCAGCTCCATGAAGGCTGTGCTCGTGGACATAGTCCTGCTCATGGTGAGTCTTGCCTCGTGCTTCTATGCATAGCTTGTTTCACCATCACCAGGGTAGATCCTACTCATCCATTCAAGCCCTTATCTCACCAAGTGCATAGCATAGTTACTTAAGGTGTATCCAGAAGCCTTGCATAAAATCTTCAGTGAGGTCCCAGTCCTCATCTCAGCTCCAGACTGCCCCAGTTGTAACTGGGAGTGGACAACTATGGAGAGAAGGACATAAGAGTATAAAAAACACATTTCCTGCCCCGATTCCCTCCTCAACTTCATACCTGAAAAGCCACTTACCTGTAGATGTTGCCACTAAAAGATAATACTAAAAGACTAGTCCATGGTGAGTATTTGTTTTCTCAGGGGTTTTTGAGAAGAACAATAAGATTGTTTCTGACGCTCTCAGGCACAGACATATCTGTATTTACCTCAGTAGACATCAGGTTATTTGCACAATCACTTTATAGTGTATTTCATAGTCCAACATCAAGTACAACCAGAGAGGAGAAGATAGATGACACACATCATTAGATCTCAAGGACCAAGTCATAATTTTATGTGAGGACACTTATGCCCGACATATCACTGATATTTGTGTAGAGTTATTTGGATCAAGAAACCATCCTTATCGTGGCTTAGTCTGGGTCCAGAGCACCCCATTTTTAACTCTATGATGGTAAGTTTTTCCATCTCACTTGACTGTGCAGCAGGTCCCATGGACTGCGAATAGACCAGTCGTGCACACTGAAGGCAATTTCCATAGTTTTTATCCCTGTATTCTGAGTTTCCAGACACTTCAGTACATAGACATTTTTTTCTAAAATTACAGCCCTGATGCTCTACAAAGAAAAATTTTGCACAGTATTACTGGTGGATGTGTCCTTGTTACATGCTTCCAGTTCATACTCAATGTCGATCATCTGGACATACTTATTCACAATCATTTTAACTTTATGCACCTGCACACAATATCCAAGTCTCCACCTCCCAGTCACACAGCCAGCCCCCGTAACAGATTTTATTATGATATCAGAATGCAAGAACCCTGGTGTCATATGCCAAAGTTCTGCACCGTAGAAATCTATAAAACGATCCTTGTCCTCCACCCTCCAACAATTGAGATATCCGGAAATCCTACAAATTTCCTCTTTATATAAGATTCTCCTTCTTTTTTAAAAATTTAAAATGTGGGGTACAATTCAGGGTTAGGTATACAAATGTTCAATATGGAGGTACCCTTGTTGATGAGGTGTCCCCCTCCCTTCTCTGGCAGATTATCTCAAGGGCCAATCCCACTCCACCTTCCCCTGACAAGTATTATGACAATTGTCCAAGATCCACTTATGTGTGAAAACATATGGTACTCTGTTCTTTGTTTCTGTGATAGATCACATTGTATGAGAGACTCTAAATTCATACAAGTTGCTGCGAATTCCATGTTTGTCCTTCTTTAGATGTATGATATTCAAATGTGTATACGTACCAGATTTTTTTATCCAGTCCAGTTTCGATGTGCAGTATGGTTGGTTCCATGTTTTTACTATTGTAAATAGAGCAGCAACAAACATGTTTGTGCAGTTATTATTTTTGTAGAATGATTTACGTTCCTCTGGGTATAGTCTCAATAGGGAGATTGCTGGATCATATGGAAGGTCAAGTTCCAGTTCTTTCAGAAATCGCCACAGTGTCGCCTACAAGGTTGCACTAGTTTGCATTCCCACCAGCAGTGTAGAAGAGTTCCTTTTACTCTGCATCCTCACCAGCATCTGTCGTTGTTTGCTTTATTAAAGATGGCCAATCTTGCCTGGGTTAGGTGGTATCTCAAGGTGGGTTTTATTTATATTTGTCTGATGATTAGTGAGGCTGAGCACTTTTTCATGTGTCTGTTGGCTGCCCCTATATCTTCTTTTGAGAAGTGTCTATACCTTTCTGTTGTGCACTTTTTAAAAAATAATCAATATTTTTTATTATGATATTGTGGGGTACAGTTAAGAGTTAGGTATACAAATATGCTTTATTCAGGCAACCTTGTTGAAAGGAGGTGTCTCCCCATCCCCTGACAGATGTTTACTACCATTAATCCCATCTCCCGTCTCCCCACCTCCATAGTTTTCCACCACTGTCAGTCATTTTCTTATGGTATTACATCGGATGTTCAAGGTCCACTATATGAGTGAGAACACGTGATACTCAGATCTTTGTTTCTCTGAGAGGTCACTCAATATTGTAGATTCTAGTTCCATCCAGGTTGCTGCAAAATTATCAACTTGTTCTTTTTTATGGCTGCATAGTATTCCATCATGTATATGTACCACATTTTTAAATCCAGTCCTCTTTTGATGGACAGCATGGTTGGTTCCAGGTTCTTGCTATTGTGAGCAATGCTGTGATAAACATTTGTGTGCAGGTATCTCTTTTATAGAGTGATTTGAGTTCTTCAGGGTATATTTCCAATAGGGGGATTGGAGGGTCATATGGAAGGTTAATATTTAGAGCTTTTAGGAATCACCACACTGCTTTCCACAGAGGTTGCACCAGTTTGCACTCCCACCACCAGTGTAGAAGTGTTCCCTTTTCACCACACCCTCTCCAGCAGCTGTTATTTTTTGAGTTATTGATAATTGCCATTCTGACTGGAGTTAGGTGGTATCTCAGTGTGGTTTTGATTTGCATCTCCCTGATGATTACTGAGGTTGAACATTTCTTCATGTGTCTGTTGGCTGCTCGGATGTCTTTCTTTGTGAAGTATCTGTTCTTATCTTTTGCCCATTTTATAATGGGATTGTTTGTTGTTTTCTTTTCAGCACATTTGAATTCCTTGTAGATCCAAGATGTTAAGCCTTTGTCAGACCTGGAGTTGGCAAATACTACTTCCCAGTCTGTAGGCTGTCTCTCTGCTCTCTTGATGGTTTCTTTGGCTTTGCAGAAGCTTGTCAGTTTAATGAGGTCCTATATGTCTATCTTATCTCTTATGGCCTGTGGATTTCGGGTTTTGTTCAGGAATTGGATGACAGTTCCAATTTTCATGAGGGTATGTTCTTCCTTTTCTAAGATTCTTATGGTTTGAGATTTTACATTTAGGTCTCTGATTCATTTAGAGTTAATTTTTGTGTATGGGGATAGATAGGGGTCCTGTTTCAATCTTCTGCATGTGGTCAGCCAGTTTTCCCAGCACCATTTACTGAATAGGTTCTCCTCTCCCCAGTGGTAGGTGGTGGGGGCTTTGTCGAAGATGAGTTGGTTGAGGAATTGAGGTTTCACATCTGGAATCTCAATTGTATTCCATTGATCTATATGCCTGTTCCTATATCAGTACCAAGCTGTTTTGATGATTGTAGCTTTATAGTAAGGTTTAAAGTCTGGTAACGTGATACCGCCTGCTTTGTTTTTTTTTGATGAGGATTGTTCCAGCTATTCTTGGTCGTTTGTGTTTCCATATGAATTCCTGTGTTGTTTTTTCTAGGTCTGAGAAGAATGTTTCTGGTAATTTGATGGGTATTGCATTGAATCTGTAGACTGCCTTAGGTAATCTGGACATCTTCACAATGTTGATACTTCCAACCCATGAGCATGGGATATTTTTCCACTTCTTTGTATCATCTTTGATTTCTTTGAGCAGAGTTTTATAGTTTTCATTGTGAAGGTCTTTCATGACTCTGGTTTGGAAGATGCCAAGGTATTTCATTTTTTTTGTGGCTATTGTGAATGGAATTGTGCATTTTATTTGGGTTTCTGTTTGTTCATTATTGGTGAAAAGAAATGCAATTGTCTTTTGCACATTTATTTTATATCCTGAGACATTGCCAAAGTCCTTTATCAGCGTAAGGAGGTTTTTCACAAATTCTCTTGGGTTTTCAAAGTATACAATCATGTCATCTGCAAAGAGAGATAACTTGACTTCCTCTTTTCCTATTTGGATGCCCCTGATTGCCTTCTCTTCTCTTGTAGCTCGAGCCAGGAATTTCAATACTATGTTGAACAGGAGGGGTGAGAGTGGGCACCCTTGTCTTGTTCCCGTTTTCAGGGGAAATTGTTCCAATTTTTATCCATTTAGGAGTATGCTGGCTGTGGGTTTCTCGTAGATGTTTTCTACTATTTTGAGGTATGTTCCCCGTATGCCTAGATGTTCAAGGGTATTTATCAAGAAGGGGTGCTGGATTTTATCAAAAGCTGTTTCTGAATCTAATGATATAATCATGTGTTTTTTGTTTTGACATCTGTTGATGTATTTAATTACATTTATGGTTTTACAAATGATGAACCAGTCTTGCATGCTAGCGCTGAAACCTACTCGATCATGATGGATGATTATTGAGAAGTGTTGTTGAATCCAGTTTGCTAGGATCTTGTTGAGAACTTTAGCATCTATGTTCATCAAAGATATTGGCCTGTAGTTCTCTTTCTTTGTTGGGTCTTTACCTGGCTTGGGTGTCTATGTGATGTTAGCTTCATAAAACGATTTGGGAGAGTTCCATCTTTCTCAATCCCCTGAAATACCTTCAGTAGGATTGGTATCAGCTCCTCCTTTAATGTCTTGTAGAATTCTGCTGGAAAGCCAACTGGTCCAGGCCTTTTTTTTGTAGGTAGTTTTCTCATTATGTATTCAATGTCCTTGATTATTATTGGTCTATTTAGAGTCTGAATTTCTTCTTGTTTCAACTTTGGCAGGTTGTGTGATGACAGAAAGTCCTCCATTTCCTTGAAGTTTTCAAGTTTTTTTTTCCATACAGGTGTGCATAGTAGTCTCTAATGATCTTTTGAATTTCTTCAGGGTCACATGTGACTTCATTTTTTGTGTTTCTGATTGTGCTTATTTGGGTTTCTTCTCTCTTTTTCTTGGTCAGTCTAGCTAGGGGACCATTGATCTTGTTTACCCCTTCGAAGAACCAGCTTTTTGTTTCATTGATTTTTTTGTATTATATTTTTGTCTTCTATGTCCTGGATTTGGGCTTTTATTT
>NW_007261231.1:145952-205483 GCF_000164805.1 Carlito syrichta
TGTTAAGATGTTTCTTCATTTTCATTTGTTTCCAGGTATCTTTTGATCTCTGTTTTGATTTCATAATTGACCCAGGAGTTGTTCAGCATCATGCTGTTTAGTGTCCAGGTCTTTGTGGGTTCTGGGGGAACCTTGTTGGTGTTAATGTTTATTTTTATTCCATTGGGATCTGAGAAGGTGCATGGCAAAATTTCGGTCCTTTTAAATTTGCTTATGCTTGATTTATGGCCAATTATGTGGTCGATCTTTGAATATGTTCCATGTGGTGATGAGTGGAATGTGTATTCTGTGGTCTTTGGATGGAGTGTTCTGTAGGATAAGTCTATTTGGTCAAGAGTCACATTGAGGTCCCCGATCTCATTGCTGATTTTTTGTCCTGATGATCTATCTAAGGTTGTGAGTGGGGTATTAAAGTTTACAGTTATGATGTTGTTAGAGTCAATATCTTTCTTTAGTTTTCCTAGAAGTTGCTTTATGAAAGTTGGTGCACCTTTGTTGGGGGATATACACTTAGGATAGATATTTCTTGTTGATGGAGTGAACGTTTTATCATTATGTAGTGGCCCTCTGTATCTTTTTAAATTTTTGATAGCTTAAATGGTATTTTGTCTGAAATTAGAATCGCAACTCCTCCTTTCTGTTGTATTCCATTCGCCTGAAAATTTGTTTCCCATACTCCTACTTTGAGTCTGTGCATGTCCTTTCTAGTGAGATGCATCTCTTGAAGGCAGTATATTGTTGCCTGGTGACATTTTATACATTTTACCTTTCTATGTCTTTTCACTGGTGCATTTAGTCCATTCACATTCAGGCTAATTATTGAAATGTGAGAGTTCATCCCTATCATAGAGTTCTTATAGAGATGTTGTTCTTCCACTTGGTTTTTTGTCTTTTTTTGGTTTTGGGGTTGGTTCATGTGTATTTTTTTTTCCTGTACTCGTGAAGAACATTGTTCTTTTTTCCTTTTCTTCTGTGTTTAGTACTTTCTTAAGTGTTTCATATAGAGGTCGTTTGGTGGCAGTGTAAGTTCTTAGGGATTAGATATCTGGGAAAGATTTTTTTTGAGTCGGAGTCTCACTCTGTCGCTCAGACTGGAGTGCAGTGGCCCCTCCAGGTCACTGCAGCCTTGACCTGCTTATCTCTGGCAATCCTTCTGCCTCAGCCTTCTGAGTAGCCGGAATAACAGGCACGTGCTACCACGGCCAGATTATTTTTTCATTTATTGTAGAGATGAGATCTCGCTGCCCAGACAGGTCTTGAACCAGCGGGCTCAGGTAATTCACTCACCTCAGCCTCCCAAAGGCGTGCAATTACAGGCTGAGCCACCGAGCCTGGTTTGTGAAAGATTTTAATTCTCCCTCACTGATGAAGCTTAACTTGGCCAGATAGGTTATTCTTGGTTGACATTGTGTATCTTTTAGGACTTTGAAGATAGGGCTCCAAGCTCTCCCAGTGCAAGGTTTCTGTAGATAAATCTGCTGCTATTCTAATTGGACTTCCATGGTAGGTGATCTGGACTTTTTTTCTTACTACCTTTAGGAGTTTTTCTTTTATGCCTACTTTGTTTAGGCAAATTATTATGTGTCTATGTGTTGGCCTTCTCATTTGTTGTCTTGCAGGGGTTCTCTGGATATCTTGTGTTTGAATTTTTGCATCACTGATTAGATAAGGGAAGTTTTCTTGAATGATTTCATGGAAAGTTTGTTCCAGTGTGGTCTCTGTCTCTCTTTCTGCCTCAGGAAGGCCAATTGCTCTTAGGTTCGGTCTCTTGAAGTAATTGCTCATCTCTTGAATGTTTTGTTCTGTCTTTTTGAGCTTGTTTTCTGTGTTTTTAAGAGTTTGGGTTAGTTCTATATTTTGGTCCTCAAGCTCTGAGATTCTTTTTTCTGCTTGGGTAATTCTGTTTTCCATGCTTATCTGTTTATTTATTTCATTCACAGTATTCTTTATTACTGTTATCTCAGATATCAGCTGCTTCCTAGTTTCTTCTTGTCTCTCCTCAATTCTTTTTCATCTCTCCTTTAATGTTGTGATATCTAGGTTTGTAGTTTGGGACCAGTCATTCTGGGGGCTCTTCATTGTTTGCATTCCAAAGTCAGTTTTCTCAGTGTCTGCCCTCCTAGGGGTCTGGGAGAGACCCATATTCTTCTTTTGGTTTTTCTTCATTTTTGTAGATTTTTCTCTCTCCCCCCTTTTCGCTCCCCTTCTTTAATTCTGTTTCAGGGAAGGTGGGGTTGTTTTGTTCACTTGTGCAATCTCCTGTTCTTCCTTATGAGGGTTCTCTGGCTTTGTTCACGTTTGAGTTTAGAGTGTGGGCTGCAGGCTGTACTTTTTACAGTTTTGAGGTTTAATTGAGGGGGAATCTGTGATTCAGAATCTATATGCTGATTCCAGCATCCACCAACAGGTGTATGAGCACAATGCCTTATTTCCCAGTGCCTTATAATCTGTCTGTGCAGTGGTATGTAAGTTTGCTCCCTGGAGCAAAAGGTGGTACAGAAGAGGAAAATAATGGAAGAAGGGGGGTCAATAGTAAGTCAGAAAGAGAGGAGAGTGAGAGGGAAAGCAGACATATATACCAACTAACAGGTGAAAAGGAGACACAAGCCCGGAGAGAAGTGAAAAAAACACGTGAGCAAAATTCCCTATAGAGTACTGGTAGGTACACAGAGACAGACCAATAAAATCATGAAACAGATAGTGTAAATCAGGAAGCGAACAAAAGTGAGCAAAACTAACAGTCAAAATGCTAAAATCAAAAGTCAAAATAGGAAATCTGATCACCAGCCTCTCCCCTTTGTTTTCCTTGCAGGCAGCTAGATTTACTCACAGCTTGTGAGTCTGCAATGTTGCCTTTGTCTGATTCAGCAGGGGAGGGGCTTTGTCTCCTGTTTAGCGAGGTTACCTTAGGAACCGTGGTGTAGGCAGCTGAAAGGTGGGTGGGGCAATGCAAATCTCATCCTGGAGAATGGCTGATGTGGCAGTTTCACTTTTCACAGATCTTTTCTCTCCTCTCATCTGGGTCCCGTCTGGGTCCCTGTGCGATCTACTGTGATGGACTGTGCTGGAGTGGAAGGCACCGGGGATCAGCTGCACAGCTGGGTGCTGGATCCAGGGTTCCACCAGCAGGCTCAGGTGGAGTGGGGGGTCAGGAGTTCCCTCCTCTGGAGCTGAGAGCCTCCGATTAGAACCTCCTTAGATAGGCTGTTCCCTTACACCAGCATGGGGTCACTGTGCTGAGTGCCTCAGCCAGGTTGGGCCCAGAGCTCCTGAGCTCCAAAGCTCCAAAGGGCAGGCGGTGGGTGGTGAGAATGGCCCTGGGTCCCTCACAAGGTACTTCAGCCAGAAATGGGACCAGTGAGTGCTCAGAGTCTCCCTGGGTGACCAGCAGCTTGGTGCTGGGTGCTGGGTGAGACGATGTAACCAGGGAGGTAGCCAGGACACGGGACTACCGCACAGCAGAAGTCACATATAGTAGAGCAGCAGCTGCTGGGGCTGCAGTATCCGGCCCTGCATGGGACTGAAGGTCCCCGGGCCTCATTCCAGTGCAGCTGGTGATGGGCAGTGGGGTGGGGGAAGAAAAGTAAGTCTTTTTGGGAACTCACATTTGGAGAATCTCACAAATCCACCTATGCCGTTGCCATCTTACCGGAACCTCTGTTGTGTACTTTTTAATGTGACTCTTTGTTTTTCTCTTTTCAGCATGTTTGGGTTCCTTGTAGATCCCATTTTTTAACCTTTGTCAGACATAAAGTTGGCAAATATTTTTTCTCCTTCTGTGGACTGTCTTCCTGCTCTGTTGATGGTTTCATTTGTTGTGCAGAAGCTTGCCAGTATGATGAGGTCACACTTGTCTATCTTATTTCTTGAGGTATGCGCATTTACAGTTTTAATCAGAAATGGTTTCCAGTTCCAACTTCCTTAAGGTTGCCTCCTGCATTTTTAAAGATTCTTATATTTAGAGGTTTTACGTTTATGTTTTTGCTCCATGAAGAGTTAATTTTTGCGTATGGGGTTAGATAGTGGTCCTGTTTGAATTTTCTGCTTGTGATTAGCCAGTATTCACAGCACCATTTAGTGAATATGTTTTCCTATCCCCAGTGATTGTTTTTGGAGGCTTTGTCTAAGATGGATTGTTTGAGAAATTGAGGCTTTGCTTGCAGAATCTCTTTCCTGTCTTACTGGTGTATATGTCTTTTCTTGTACTAATACCAGACTGTTTTGATTACTGTAGCCTCATAGTAACATTTGAAGTCTTGAACTTTGATACCTCCTGCTTTGTTTCTTTTGCTAAGGCTTGCTTGGGTTATCCCTGGTCGTTTTTGTTTCCATTTGAATTTCTGTATTGTTGATTGCAACTCTGAGAAGAATGATGTTGTTAATTTATTGGGCATTGCTTTGAATCTGTAGATTGTCTTTGGTAGGATAGACATCTTCACAATGTGATACTTCCTATTCATGAACACAGAATACATTGCTATTTATTTGTGTCTTCTTAGATTTCTTTGAATGGTATTTTGTAATTCTCATTGTAAAGGTCCTTTCACATATCTGGTTAGGAAAGTGCTGAAGTATTACTTTTTTTGGTCTGTCAATTGTGAATGGAGTTCTTTTTGTTTGACTCTTTGCCTGCTTGCTGTTGGTATATAAAAATACAACTGTCTTGTGCACATTTATTTTGTACTTGAGATTTTTTCAAAATCATTTATTAGTGCAAGCAGGTTTATGATTCTTTTGGATTTTCAAAGTATAGGAATATGTCATCAGCATAGAGGATAACTTGACTTCCTCTTTTCTATTTGGATACCCCTGATAGCCTTCTCTTGTCTAATTGCCCTAGCTAGATTTTCTACCCACTTTTTAACCTCTTCTTTAATTCTGTTGTTCAGTGATGGGGTTAGCTTTTACTTCTGTTTACTCAATCGCCTATTCTTCCTGATGTGAATCCTTTGGCTTTGTTCAGTTATGAAGCTAGACTGTAGATGTGGTCTGTACTTTTTGCAGTTTTGATATTTAATTAGGGGAGAGGTATTATTCAGAAACTCTTGGCAGATATTGGTATCCATTGACAGTTGTGTGGGCCCCCTTGAATTCACTTTATACTAACTTACAATCTGTCCATGCAGTGGGGATATACATTTGCCCCCTGTAAGCAAAATTATGTAAGAAAAAAAGAATAAAAAAAGAAAGGAGTGGGATGAGAGGAATGTGGAGAGACTGAAGAGGGAAAACAGACAGATGTACCAACAAATGAGCAGGGACACAAACAAAATTACAAAAAAAAAAAAAAACCCAAAACATGCAGACATGCAAACACACTAACTGACAAAAGTTCCACTATTGATGTATTCTCTCTCAAGAATACCCATACACAACCTGAGTATAAAAGAATGGAATAAAATAACAGAAACAAATAAAATATGACATGTAATAAAAACAGAAAGGAAGAGAGAAGATGAAAAAGAAAAACAATTAAAACAAAAACAAACCAAACAAATGACAAGCAAACAAATAACAAAACTCGCTCTGAGGCTGTTCCTGTAACTTTCAGCTCTGGTCGCCAGTTCCTTCCCTCTGCTCTCAGAGCAGGCTGAAAGGGTTAGTTTCAGGTTGGGTCAGATATTCCATGGACTACTGTGGGAAGAGAATAGTCCATGGAACAGATCTGGATTCTTCCTACTTGCTGCTGCTGTTGCCAAGTCGTCCACTTAGATCTGTCATGTCTGCCTGTTCCAACATGCACAAGGCATGTCTATCTCTCCAAGTTTGTTGAGATAACCTATGGGTCCCAGGTTGTAGGCTGCATGGACTTGAGAGGGGCAATGCAAGTCTCCACCTGGTTCTAGTTCAGAGAAATTGGATTCAATCAGCTATGTTGGGTGGTGCGGCTCCTCGCCAGCTCTCCTCAACCTGTTCTCTCCACCAATCTAGGACTCCTGTAGCTCTGCTGTCAAAGGTGATGGTGTGGGGTGGGCATCAGATCAGCTGTATTCTGCAGTCTTATCTCAGGAGAACCCTGAGAGCAGCATACAATCCTATGCACCAGTGAATCCAGTCTCAGGGCAGTGGAGGGCTGCAGGAACATCTGAAGGAGAGCCTCGAGTACAAGAATCCCAGTCTCCCCTCAGGTCAACTTTCACTCACAAACCACCACACACACTTATACTGAGAATCTTTATGGACACTTGCGTTTGTAAGAATCTTAGAGTCTGACCTGTGCCATCACCATCTAGCTGGACATTCCTGTTAATAAATATTATAGGCAAATTTTCCTTAATACTCTTATAGTTTTATTTGCATTAAATTTTTCAGGTTAGCCAGGCTCGGTGGCTCAGCCTGTAATCCCGCACCTTTGGGGGCTGAGGTTAGTGGATTGCCTGAGCTCGCGGGTTCGAGACCTGCCTGGGCAGCGAGACCTCATCTCTACAATAAATCAAAATATCAGCCGGGCTTGGTAGCACATGTCTGTAATTCTGGCTACTCAGAAGTCTGAGGCGGAAGGATCGCCGGAGCCCAGCAGACGAGGCTGCGGTGGCCGGGAGTGGCCACTGCACTCCAGTCTGGGTGACAGTGAGACTCCAACTCAAAAAAAAAAATTTTTTTTCAGGCAAAAAAACAAAAGCTAAAGTGGAGAAAGGACCACTTCTAGGATGAGGGAAGACCTGGAACATCTTGCACTATCAGACCATAACATTTTGCTCAAAAGATAAGTGAATTAATTGTATAAAGTGTTACGAAGCTGGATCTGAAGGGGCCACTGTGAGATTCTTGTGTGCATCAACTTGGAACTTATATTTGGATGAGATTTACATTTACATCAGTAAAGTGTGACTACAATTCACAGTCTGTTAAGTGTCTGAAGGCCTCATCCAATTGCTACATGCATAAAACAAAAACAAAAGTCTCTGTCAACAAGAATATGTTTTCTAGATTTCCTACAGAGATTGTCTAGACCATTAGATGCCCTGGACAGCAGGCCTCCTGCCTTCTGACTGGATATACATATTTTGCTTTTCTTATTTTCTACATGTTAGCCTTTTGAATACAATTACATCTTCGTCTTTCCTTATTTCTCTGCCTGGTAACCAAATGATAGGGACTATCTCTATCATTGGCTCTCTTGGGACTCCAGCCTGTCAGACTTTATGCTGAAGCTATGTCATGGCTCTCCCTGCCAGCCTTCTGACTGGATCAATGAACTAGCCTTTTTGAGTTCCAGACTGTCAGACTTCTGTCTGGCACTACATTATTGCTCATCCTTTGTCATTGCCTGGCAGCCTTCTGGTTGGAGCTATATCTTGAGCGTTCCTTTATCATTGCTTGCAGCCAGCTGACAGGAACTATACCATTGTCTTGCCTGCATCTCTAGGCCACCAGCCTCCTGACTGAAATTATGTCATTGACTGTCCTGGGAGCCCAGAATGCGAACCTCTGAAATGGAATTGCCTTGTGATTCTTCAAAGTTCCCATCCTGAATTCTACACAGCATATTTTAGACATCGCAGTTATCATATTTGTGTGAGTCAATTTCCATATGATTTGTGTTCCTTCTGGTAGCTTGGGATGTAGTTTAGTCATCCCTCCCACCATTATTTAAGATGTACTATTAAGATATCAATTTGAAATCTTTCTTTGATAATATATGACATTATGTGTGAGTATACATATTTTTAAGTCTTGTTCTCACTGGGTCATCTAAATCATAGCAATCATGGCTAACAGAAACCTTGATCTCCTGGGCTCAGGTGATCCTTCCACCTCAGCAACCCAAGTAACTGGGACCACAAGCACACACTACAATGCGTGACTAATTGTTATGCTTATTTTTATGATTATGCAGAGATAAGATCTCACTATGTTGTCCAGGCTGGTCTCAAATAACTGACTCAAGCAATCTGCCCACCTAGGTGTCTCAAATGAGTAGGATTAAGGATGGGAGACACTACATTCATATTATAATATAGATTTCACTGTTGTGCATTTTCTTCTGAGGATTGATAATCTCTTAAGGTTTTAAGGAATCTCATATGTATTGATATGTTGTATTTATATCCTATTGATCTCAAGGCATGTTTTGTGTGATTTATATTTAAAATACTACTTATTTGATACTGTGGTTTCTTATTTACAAATTTAAAAATTTTTTTATTATTCTTTATATATGTTCTTTCTAGCATACTGCTATTGTGATCAGAGTAATTACTTTACATTATTATATTTTATATCAATTGAATTGTGTGTATGTGTGTATTATTTCATATGATGTATTTTGAAGAAATTCCATTTGCATTTGATAAAAATGTGTACACTGCTATAATTAATTGGAATATTCTGTATATATCTATAAAGGCTAACTGATTGTGCTGTTTAAGTCCTCTATTAACTATCCTTATTGTGGGCATAGTGTCCATTATTAAAATTGGAGTATTGTTGAATCCAAATATTATCCAAATAATATAACTCTCTTTTTCTTTCTTGAACTTCGTTAAATTTATTTTCATAGATTTTTGTGTTCTAATTTACATTGCTCAATTTTCCAAATGGGGTGCCATTGTAATAAAGATAAAATATTGTTATATAACTCTTATAATAGTATTTTGTCTTCAACTCTATTTATGTGTCACTCATCTGTAGCCTCTTCAACTATCCTTTTTGAGCATCTTCGTGTATTATGCTTTATGTCCTTTCACATTTAACTTGTCTGTGCTTTGAATTTAAAGATAGTCTTTTGTAGGCAGCTGCCACTTTGATCTGGTATTATTTTTGAGGGTTTCTGTCAATACCTGTATTTTGACTAATATTTCAATTTATTTAAGTTTACAGTAATTAAGAAAAATGTTGAAATCAAATTATTTGTATTTATACATCCATATAATTATAAATTTATATGTATGTATGTAAAAACATATATATAGTGTGTATGTATGTGATATATATATATATATATATATATATATAAAGAGAGAGAGGAAGAGATAGTGTTTTCTTTGCTGATATCTCCAATACTATACTGGCTGATGACAGGCATCTCCAAAACAAGCGGCCGCGGTTGGGATTTACCTTTCTAAGGCCTCCAGGATTTCACCTCTGGCTAGTGTGCAGCCAGCATAGGATACTATCATAGACCCCTAGGCGGGGCTCTTCAAGGTGTAACCCACTCATTTAGGGGAAGCTACTCTACCTGTCCAGATAAATGCATATCTCTTCTGCCAAAAGAGCCTCATCCAGAATAACTTTCCACAAATGTACTGTGCATTTATCTAACTACAAGGTGCCATACAAAACAACACTCATGGTCAAGCTCTCCACTTTTCAAAAGGAAATCTATCATGGAATTTTCCAGAAGCTGCTAGTCTTTTACATATGTGGGCTTGCTTTAAATAAGTTGTAAACTTTAAACTCTGTCAAAGGACACAATAAACCAGGGTTAATATACAATCCTGGTTTACAATATACAATTTATGGGTCTTGAAATAATGCAAAAAAAAAATTGCCTTACCCTCTTTCCTTCTAACTGGTATCATTACAATTAACCCACTTGAAGAAACTGGGAAGGTCCCAGGGAATGTACAGTTATTATGACAAGGGAACACAGGAATGAAAATAACTGATATGTGAATGAAATTTTGGCTACAAAAACATATTTATAGTTCTGGTGCAGAATGCTGATTGTGGAAAAGGCTGTGCATGTGTAGGTGAGGGATATATGGGCATCCTCTGTAACTTCTACTCAATTTGCTGTAATCCCAAAGATACTTTAACGTATTATTTTTTTAACTTTAAATTTTTTATTTTAAAATTATGGGGTACAATTCAGGGTTAGGTATACGAGTCTTCATTTCGCAAGTACCCTTGTTGATGAGGTGCGTCCCGCATCCCCAGTCAGTTTCCCACTAGTGCCAATCCCCCCCATCCCCATGCCCCCACAGTTTCTAACTAATGTCAATCCTTTTCTTATAGTATGATAATAGTTGTCAAAGTCCTCTTATGAGTGAGAACATGTGAGATTCAGTTCTTTGTTTATGTCAAAGATCACTCATTATTAGAGACTCTAAGTCGATCCAGATTGCTGTGAAGTTCATGATTTTGTTTTTAAAAATTTTTTTTAAAAGAGTAGCAGAGATATTTAAGAGGATGTTATTCTTTGGATTTATTCTTTGACTGTCCTTTGGGAGTTAAGCCATAGCATGTGATCAAGTACTCTTGCCCTACATTATTTACCCATCAATGTGAAAACTCTCATTTCCCACAGGATGATTTGTATCACTGCTAGTGACTGCTGCCTCTCTTCACACTGTTAATTTTGCTTATAGAGTCATTTTGGAATGGAAAATTTTTTTACAGGATTAGAATTCATGCATTATTCTATTGTTTCTTTTATCCAGTTATGTTATACCCTTTTCTGCAAATCTAATACCTAATTATCACGGTCATCCCCTCTGCCAAACACAGCCGATTTTTCCCTCAGGGTTTCTGTACTATCTGGATGAGAGTTTTCACACTGTGTTTCCTGCACATTAATACAGGATATGTCCTCAGGTCTCCAATTGCTCAACTTCATGCAGACTGTGCTCGTGGATACATACCTATTCCTGGTGACTCTTCCTGGCAACTTCTGTGCATAGTTAGTGTCATCATCACCAGGGTAGACCCATCCTATCCATTCAACTCCTTTTCCAGGGGCCTGTTGCATACAGTTCACATGAAAGCTTCTGGTAAAAGTGTAACTAGAAACCTTGCTGGAAACCTTTACTGAAGCCCCAGGTCTCCTCAGCTCAGCTCTGGACTACACCAGATGCACCTGGGAGTAGACAACTAGGGATAGGAGATATAAGAGTATAAAAAACATTTTTCTGCCCAAATTCCCTCTTTAGATTCATATATGAAGAGCCATCTACCTGTAGATTCTGCCACAAAAAGAGGATTCTAAATTGCTCCTTACACTTGTTTCCTAGTAGGCTCCAGAGCTGAATGGGCCCTATGTGCCCCAGCAGCTGAATTCATTCATGCATTCTTCACTGTGCATCTTCCACAGTAATACATAAAGATAACCTTGGGTTTCAGACTCTTTGTTTGCAGATAGAGCACGTTCTTGGTCTCATACCTTGAGATGGTGAATACTCCTTGCACAGTTCCAGGATGCTCTGTTGTTTAATGTCAGCATTGTTTCTAATGGGTCAAACCCACTCCATTCCATTTCCTGGAGCCTGCCTCACCCATCTCATCCACCAGCCACTGCAGGTGAATCCCAGGGATAAACCTCCTCTTCCAGAGCTGCAGAATCAGAGATGGAATGGTTTTTTTTATCAGCAAAGGGCCTATTTGCAAGTCTCCTGGGACATAGCAAGCACTGGGGTGGGTTCACTAAGAGAAGGAAGTGCCCAGAGGATGTGGGAGTATCTTGGTAGAGTTTGGTGGCAAGGTTGATACTTGGAAAAATATTATTTTCTATTATGTGATTGTGCTGTGAAAAAATTTATTCCTGAATCTTTTAATTCATTATTGCATATTCACTTAATCTGTGTAATGTAGCTATTAATGCTGCCTACATTTACACTTGTAACAATAAACACAAGAAGCAGGAATTGGTTGTGTGGACTTTGAGCTCACATCTGATAAGACTGAGCCCCAGTGCCTGGAACTCAATCCAGGGCCTGACTGCTTTTCTTATTCAACTCCATTGCAGAAATGTCTACACCCACTGGAGGCTGAAGAACTCACATTTCCTTAAAAAGAATGTAGTGATTTTTTCTGCATTATTGTCATTTTCTTAAAATGTGAAGCGATGCAGAGTTCATAGAAAGAAAATTGTAGGAGTCTTTAGACTTTCGTTAACAGCATTAGTCAGCATAACTGGCATACTAGTTTTCACATATTTATTGTATATAATTTATACATATTGACTCAGCTGTAATCTTTATCAAGATAGTAAACAAATCTATTGCCTAAACTGGTTTCATCTTTTTGTTTAGTGATTTATATTTTCTGACCTTTCAAACACACTAACAATTGTCATGTAAATGTGCTCATTTATATGAACCTGGGAGAGGGGAAATAGAGACATGACTTTTAAGACTACACAAAATGTAGTCTCAAAGCCAAGAGGGAAACAAAAACAGATATAATCCTGTGAGAAATCTGAACTGTCTAGTGGTTGTAGAGGTACACCTTTAAGCCTGGAGGTATTGTAACAAGAAATGTCAAATACATCCAGGATATTCACACAAATTTTCACATTAAAATTGTGACAGAGGCCAAGTGAGACAATCCATGTGAAGACTACATCATCAAGTGACTATTTCAAAATATCTGTAAACAAAAAATATAGTTATATGAAAGAGAAGATAAATGTTTACAAATCACTAAAAAGTCTGATATATATATATTTTTTGCTTAATGGTGTCACCCTAGAAATAGACTATCTACCCTTTTTTGGAGGATGGGAGAAATATTAACTGTAAACCTTATCACTGTCAGTGGGTCTTTCCTCTGTAGACCTGGCTTATCTTTAATTCAGAGTTTCTGCATCTATTACTGACTCACATGTGGAAAATGACTGATAGCCATTGCTTTTCTGTTATGATCATTCACTTAGAATTTGCTTCTGCAGCCTAGAACTCTTTCCCTAATAGACACCTAATACTTTTCTATGAACATCATAATCAACTAGCCATATTTACACATAGCACCCACCATGAATTTGGTGATTAAGATCTGTTGCTAAGTGTTCCTATAAACAATGATACCCTAATAATGACAAGAACAATCCACTTCATAATCCCATTTTAGGACACCATTGCCCACCAGGAAACAATTTGACTCTTTAGATGAACGGCTAATCCTGATACTGGAGAAGGAGATATACAAGATGAGCCTCTAGCATTATATTGAGTGAGATAGTGTTAAAAAATGGAGGATTTTAAAGACACAATAACCAACAGTGCTTTCAATGATCAAATAGAATAAACAGCTTTCCATCTGGAGGAACTCAAAACATTCTACAAAAAAGATACGTCATGTTTGTTGCAGCTCTATTCACAATAGCAAAAACATGGAATGGACCATGCTGCCCACTGAAGCTGGACTGGATTTTAAAATGTGGTACATATACACAATGGAATATTATGGAGTCATAAAGAAGGAAATACATATGGACTTTGCAGCTAACTGGATGGATTTAGAATCTATCAAACTCAGTGATCTATCACAGAAGCAAAGAACAGAGTACCAGGTGTTCTCACTCATAAGCGGACCTTGAACAGTTATCACCATAATAGTATAAGAAAGGGATTGGCAGTAGTAGAAAACTGCTAGGGGAGTGGGGTTGGGATTGGCAGTTGAGGAAAACTTCTAGACTTCTAGGTAAAGGCGGGTGCACAACTCATCAACAAGAGTACCTGCATAATGACCATTTGCATACCTAATACTGAATTTTATCCCACGTTTTTAAAATAAAAAATGAATAAAATTTAGAAAACCAACAGGAAAGTCCTGTTACCATTTCAAAGTCATGTAACATTCACCTCCCCTAGGAAGCTTTTCTCAATAAATCACTTGAATGTTTATTGTACATCTGCATCAAAGATCAATGAATATGTAAACAATAAGTAAAAGAAACAATTTAAATGATAAAATTATAATGTAATACTGGATTTAACCGAAAGTATAAACTAAGTACACATGAGTCCACAGAGATAGTGATAAATGACTGAATAACACAAAGCAACTGGGAAGGGTTGGGGGTGAGGATGACTCTCTATAATTAGCTGTGTGGATGATGCCTGAAGGTCATGGAGTTTATGTCCATCACGACAGTGGAGCCATTGTTCAGGGAAATGCAGGCTTTCTGCATCAAACATAGATTTGGAAGAAAGGTTTTAGCTGTAATACTAAAAACAGGAATCATGAGAGAAAATTAATGCATTCTTAGATCAAAATTAGAAAACCTTTGGCTCAGAGAGATGTTGTATTGGGAGAAGTCTGTCTTTGTATGTCCTGTGCCTATTCAGTTCTGCTCTGAACCTAAGTTGAACCCAGGTATGACCATCTTTGCAGAAAAGATAAACGTGGATGGAATCCTATTTGACAGGGCCCACCTGGGTCCAGCCATTTTTGATGAGGAGTTCTCATATGTAGCTTCTGCCAACAGGAAGAGGATTCCAGCTCCAGTCCATGTGAAGGGTTGTGCTCTCAGGGGTTTTTGTATGGTATGGGGAAACTATGGCTTATGTTCTCAGGAAAGTATATACATGGGCATTTTATCTAGAATTCCTGATGTTATTTTCATTCTCATGGTGCAGTCTGTTTCATATGTTTAGATATGGCAAAGTGTGAGGAGAATAAATTACATGGTTTATACACGTATTCATTAAAATTGACCATGGATGCCTGAGGCACAAGTCATAGTCCTTATTTGAATATGTGTGCCATCTGCCATGTCATCAAAATTCATGCAGACTTTACTGCATCTCCCAAGAAACAGGCTTCCTGAGACATGCTGCTACATGTAAACCCAACACGTGAGACTCAATCCAACTCCTCAGTGTTGGTGATGCTGATCAAATATCGGCTTTAATCCAAACCATGTAAAACAAGGACAGGCCATTTATCGTGCTGAGATTTCTCCTTTAATTTACATTTTATCAAGGCTTTACTATAATTTTTAATCAAAATTACATTTCTTTTCTTTCCACACATACTTCTAGATTAACATGTTGAAGCGATATCCCCTAAGTTTCTTAAAAATTTAACAAAGGAAAAAAAAAGTAATGATAAAATTTTCAAAAAGACCGAAATCAAGGGAACCTCCTGGTATTGACATCAAAGCGGGGTCCAGGGCTTGGGAGAAGACCTCCAGATGTCAGGTGGAGAATGTCCAAATAACAGTGCACTCTGGAGAGTCTGATGGCAAAGACCCATCTTAACATACCCTTTCCTTCCATAGAAATGACTTCACCCTCATTGTGACTCCTTATCCTGTCCCCCAACTCTCTGAAACATCAACACATCTTCCATATTCTACACCCTCATCTCTTCTCTGCATTCTCTTCACCAGATGTTCCTTTCTTCCTTCCTCAAGGCCCTGGGGTCTTCAATAATTTATTGCAAGATTTCAGCCTTGTCTTGTCCTCTGCTCTCAGTCTATTTCTTTTACAATTAATGCTTCTACATTTTCTTGAACATGCATAACTGTGTAATAGCGTTATCTTGAAGTACTACACTGAGTGAACCTAATTTGTAATCAAAAACAGCTATTTTAAATAACAAAGGATTGTCTGTAATCAGTAAAGGGAAACAATTGCCTTTGATCATAAAACTAGGCCAATGTTACAGATATTGAATGTTGATTATTCTGCAAAGGAATTGAACAAATGACAGGGGTAGCTGCTTGGTGATTTTTTATCCTATATGAATCAGACACTGAGTTGGGATTAAATATGAAAAATGTTTAATAAATGGTATTTCTGCCTGGAAAAAATAAGGTGACAAATGATCAATATGGAGAATTAGCAGGAATGCAGTTGACTATCTGTGAAAAAAAGCAGGAAGAATAGAGGGTTGGTACACAAAGTTTCAGACACCAGTAGTTCTATAAAGCTTCAGCCATCAAAGACCTTCTGAGGTTTACAGAAGTGAGATCAAACTGGTGATTGCTGCCGTATGCAGTGTGGTGAGGCACGGGCACAAGGGTGGATCCAGGGTGCAGGAGCTGAGCTCTCTCTTCCATGATGCTTCTTGCAGTTGGAGACCCCTGCCACACATCCCAACTGCGACATCTCTTGAGCACCCTCAACAGTGCTAAGGCACTGCCTGGCCACCTATGCTCCTGAGCACTGGATCTGAGAGAATTTTTGTTTTGGTGGGGTAGACAACTTTCTCAGAAATATCTATGTTTGATACTGCTTCTGTCCTCACTGACCTTGGACTCCCTTATTCCAAACAGCAGAGGTTGGTCAAAGTACGAGGCAAGGGCATTGAGTTGTGATGACAAGGACAGAAGGACAGGTGTTTACTGCCTGGGTTAAGACTGAATAAGGACCCATCTGCCAATGGGGCTGTACAACATCCACACTCTCCTACCTGACTACTTCCAGGATTCCTACACTTTTTCAACAATTTAAAAATATATAGTACATGTCTACTGTAGTACTGGGTTCTGGGATGTGGTTGGTTTTCTTTTTTGTATTCCTTCGTATTGCCTTTTCCCCTTTGTCAAAGATCAGCTGAGTACAATTTTTAGGTCAATGTCTGGAGTTTTCAACCTGTTGCATGGTTCTATATTGGTTTGTAGTTCTTTCCTTGTGGCGTCAATGTCTGGTTTTCATATTGAGGTAATATTTGTCTTTTGATCCTAGTAGTCCTTCTCTCTGTCTCCATATACTAATTTTGAAACTGCTGTGTAAATATGTACCTTTCTTTGCTCATTCCTTTTAGGATCAGCTTTTCAAATTTCATCATACTCTTTTTCCAATTTTCTTGACAAATGTAGTGACTACATTTGTTGATATATTTTCATTGTTTCAATATATTGTGTATTTCTATTTTGTACAATACCTGACATTGGAAATGTTTTATGGTAAATACACACTACCCCACAAAATATTGTAAGTATTTTTAGGTCTTGATCTCCTTTTAATTTGAATTTTTGTTGGTCATTAATATTCTCTTCTAATTATAGTACATTTTTTACACAGCCTATTTTCAAATGTTACAAATCAGACAGGATTTAAATATTGATCTTTCAAGTAACCCCATTCACTGGGAATCCATAGGGAGGCCACACACTTGGTAGACAGCTGGCTACAGAGGAAGGCCACCTGCTGTACAGTGGCTTGGGAGCACTGTGAGGGGGAGACTTCAGAGTGACACACGTGTCCACTGATCATGTCTTTTGTAGGACAGTGACAGAAGTATAGAATTTCCCCCACCCTGGTGTGTCTCTGCATGCCCTATTTCCTTCCCCCAGAGGGAAGGGAGGCCTCTGAGGCTTTCTTGCAGACCTCCATCCCTTCTGGGCCTCAGTTTCCCCCTAGGACCTTATTCTAGTACCTGGATAAACTCTGGATGGAGTGGAATACCCTAGCAAAGTGAGGGAAGTGAGCATTTCTCTGGGGTCCCATAAACCCGACGGCTCTTAAGTCACCCAATTACCCCAAACCCATGTCCTGCCCATTTCACAGATGGGGAAATTGAGACTCAGCAATTCAGGGCCCGGCAGCTGGGAGCCGAATATTATCCAGTCCATATGGTGGCAGGAGCCAGAGGTGGCGAACTGCATTCTGGGGTCCTTTGGCCCCTTAGGTCTTGGACAACTCTCTACCTGCGGTCGGACTTAGGTCCAGCAGACAGTTCAAGCCTCGGCATCCCCTCCTCCCTCTGTCCACATACCTGGATATGTGCATTCCCGGTCCTGTGTCATCACAGTCGCTCAGCTGCTTCATTCATAAATATAGACACACTTCGAGGGGTTGGAGTCTCACTTGCTGCCCCGGCTAGTGTGTGTTGGCACGCTCATGGCCACCGCGGCCTCGACGTGCTGGGCTCAGGTGATCCTTCCGTCCTGACCTCCATGTTGGCTGGAATCGCGGGCGTGCGCCACCAGAGCGGCAGATTTTTTGGTTTGTTGTGGAGACGGGGTCTCACCGGGTTGCCCAGGCTGGTCTGCAACCCGTGGGATCGGGCAAGTCTCTCGCCTAGGCCTCCCTGGGTACTGGCATGGCAGGTTTGAGCCTCTGTTTTCGGTCCGTTCGTAAATATTATGACCACCGGTCACTCGTCCCCACCACAGTCAGCCACAGAATTCTGCGGAGACCGGACAAAAGCCACCTGGGGCCCCGAACTTGGCGCCTTTCCGTCCTGGTGTTTAAAAGGCGAAGATTTGGCCACCCACGACGCCTCAGGCCTGTATTCCCAGCACTTTGGGGGGCGGAGTTTGGAGGATTCCCTGAGAGGGTGGGTTGGCCACCAGCCGAGTCAGCTTGGAATCTGGGTCCCCACAGTCGATCAAAAAAGTCATCAGGCATAGTGGCACCTGCCTGTGGTTCCAGCTTCTTGGAGGGCAGGGCTGGAGGGATCACCCAATCTAACGGGTGAGGTTGTGGTGGCCATGGGCGTGCCACGGGACGCCAGCCTTGGCGACAGGGTGACACTCCTACTCTCGCTATATATACACCATAGTTAAAATATAGAACATTTCTAACACACCAAATAAATTTTAAATTTTCATATCTTTCACTCCCCCATTTCTGGAGAACACTGACCGGGTTTGTGACCTTTCACTCATTTATATATTTGGATTCCATATTAAAAGGTTAAATAATACAGTTTCCTTTGGAGATTAATTCTTTCGCAGAATGATGCTCGTTCTTGTGGGTTGTAGGTTTTTGCTTCCATTTTATTAATAGAGCATATTTCATGGTTTATCCATTCCATTAGGAAACCATGGTTGCTTCTACTTTGCAGTTATTATAACTAAACCTATCATAAACATCTGCATACAGATGTTTGGAGGGCATTGTTGTTTTATTTCTGGACAATATGCAGCTTGTGGGACTTTATAAACACAGTTTATTTCGGACCAGGTTGCCTTTTGGGCTAAAGGTCCTACATTAACTTTCAGAGGACTGAAGGTAACATTCTGCTTGAGAGCAGCATTGGTAAAATGGTGGAATAGGAGGTTCCAGTCTCTGTCACCTTATAAAAATGAGAAACTACACCTACACATGAGCAAAAATACCTTTATGGAGGTCCCACATCCAGGGAAATTTTACAGCACTTAGGTCAGCACTGAAAACAGAAAAGGTATATTGAAGAGGGTAGGAAGTTTTGTTGCACCTATTTTAATCAGGAATATCTGCCTGTTTTATGTATTTATATAATGTTTACATATTTTATATTTATGTATTTTTATTAATTTATTTTTGCATCCTTGCCGTGTTATGATACTCCTGTTGACACAATGAGCTTGGAATTAATCTTTTCTTTTTAATTTTTTGGTAGAGTTGGAAAACTGCTCTTATTTTAAAATTTGTTTTAAAATTTATTTTATTTGATAGAGTTGGGGTATGATTCAGAATTAGGCATACACGTCGTCATTGTACAGGTTAAATTTGGCCCTCCTTTGGTCCCCAGTTTTCCTCGCTTGAAATCAGGTACCTTTATTAATGTTATGTGCCTCTCTTTTCCTGGCAGATTCTGGCTACGTCTATACCCTTTCTTACAGTATCATGGGAAATGTTCACAGTCAGTTTATAAGGGAGAAAATGTGGTAAGAAATTCTCTGCTTCTGTGATAAATCATGCGATGTTATAGTCTCTAAATTCATCCAACTTATTGCAAAGTCCATAATTTTGTTATTTTTTATGGTTGTGTAATCCACCCTGTATATGTACTACTTTTATTACTACTTTTTTGAGTTGGAGTCTCACTCTGTCGCCCAGACTGGAGTGCAGCGTCCGCTCCCGGGCACCACAGCCTCGACCTGCTGGGCTCCGGCGATTCTTCTGCCTCAGCCTTCCAAGTAGCTGGAACTACAGGCGCGCGTTACCATGCCCGGCTAATTTTTTTGATTTATTGTAGAGATGAGGTCTCGCCTGCCCAGTTTTGATTGGCAGTAGAACTGGATCCAGGCTTTCTCAATTGTAAATAGTGCTGCAATAAAAATATCGATGCAGATATCTTTTTAGAGAGTGATTTAAGTTTCTCTGGGTATATTCCCAGAAGGGAGATGCTGGATCATGTGTAAGGTCCATTTCTAGTTCATTTAGGGATCACCACACTGTTTTCCATAGAGGTTGAACTAGTTTTCTTTTTCCTTTCCCACCAGCATTGTAGAAGCATTCCCTTTTCTCTGGATCCTCACTAGCACCTGTTGTTTTCTTTTATTAATGACAGCCATTCTTACTGGAGTTAGGTGGCATCCCAATGTGGATTTGATTTGCATTGATCTGCTGATTAGTGAGACTGAGCATCTTTTCAAGTGTCTGTTGGCTGCTCTTATGTCTTCTTAGGAAAGTTTCTTGTTCCTGTGTTTTGTCCACTTTTTAATGGGGCAGTTTGTTATTTTCCATTCAGCATGTTTGTTTTCCTTGTAGATCTTGGGTCATAGGTGTTTCTCAGATATGCAGTTGACAAAGATTTTTTTTTCCTATTCTGTGGGCCTCTTCCTCGCTCTCTTGATGGTTTATTTTACTTTGCAGAAACTTTTTAGTTTGATAAAGTCCTATTTGTCTATCTTATCTCTTATGACAAGGTCTTTTTGGGTTTTGATCAAGAATTGCTTGCCTGTTCCCATTTCTGTCAGAATTTCTCCTACATTTTCAAAGATTCTTTAAATTTGGGATTTTACACTTAGGTCTTTGATCCATTTGGAGTTTATTTATTTATTTATTTTTATTTTAATTTTTTTGAGTTGGATTCTCACTCTGTCACCCAGACTGGAGTGCAGTGGCCACTCCCGGCCATCGCAGCCTCAACCTGCTGGACTCCGGTGATCCTTCTGCCTCAGCCTTCTGAGTAGCCGGAATTACAGGCATATGCTACCATGCCCAGCTAATTTTTTGATTTATTGTAGAGATGAGGTCTTGCTGCCCAGGCGGGTCTCGAACCCACGGGCTCAGGCAATCCACTCACCTCAGCCTCCCAAAGACACGGGATTACAGGCTGAGCCACCAAACCTGGCTGAGTTGGTTTATTTATGAGGTGACAGGCAGGGTTCCTGTTTCTTTCTTCTGCATATGTTCAGCCAGTTTTCCCAGCACCATTTGCTGAATACACCCTCCACCCCCAATGCTTGTTGTTAGAGGCTTTGTTGAAGATTAGTTGGTTGAGAAATTGAGCTTTTCCTTCCACATCTAATAATATAATCATGAAGTTTTGTTTTTACATTTGTTGATGTATTTAATTACATTTATTGTCTTGCAGATGTTAAGACAATCCTGCCTCAAAGAGTGTAGCCTACTTGGTCATGGTGGATTTTACCTTTGGTATTTTTGTCTGCTATGTCTCATATTTGAGCTTTGTCTTTTGTGATATAGATTCTTCTGCTGAAGTTAGGGTTTGGTAGTCTTGTGTTTCCAACTCCCTTAGGTAACTTGTTAGTCCCTTAGTTTGTTCTTTTTTTATTTCCTGGATGTGTGTTTGTAGAGATATGAATTCCCATCACAGTACTATTTTCATTGTATCCCAGACGATTTGGTAAGATATTTCTAGTTTTTTATATTTTTCCAGGAATCTTTTACTTTTTGTTTTGATTTCTGTATTGACCTAAGAGTTGTTCAGCATCATGGTGTCTAGTGTTCATGTCTTTGTGGGTTTTGGGGGAATTTTGTTGATTTTTTTTATTCCATTGTGGTCTGACAGGGTGCATGGCAGTGTTTCAATCTTGGGAAATTTGTGTATTCTTTATATTTTATATTATTATTTATTTTTATTTTTATTTTTATTTTTTTGAGTTGGATTCTCACTCTGTCACTCAGACTAGAGTACAGTTGCTGCCCCTGGCCATCGCAACCTTGGCCTGCCAGGCTCCAGCGATCCTTCTGCCTCAGCCTACCAAGTAGCTGGAACCACAGGTGCACACTACCACACCCAGTTAATTTTTTGATTTATTTTAGAGAGGAGGTCTCGCCAAGTTGCCCAGGCAGATCTCGAACCTGCGGGCTCAGGCAGTCAACTCACTTCAGTCTCCCAAGGCATGGGATTACAGTCTGAGTCACGGAGCCTGGCTCTAAATTTGTGTATTCCTTAATTTTGACTCTGGATGTGGTCAATCCTGGGTACATTCCATGTGGTGTTAAGTAGAATGTGTATTCTGTGGATGTTGGGTGGAATGTTCTGTAGTATCTACTAAGTCAATTTGTTGTACCATCAAGCAGAGGTTCTGAATCTCTTTGCTAAACATTTTTTTGATGATCTATCTAGGGTTATTAGTGGTGTATTTAAATCACAAGCTATGATAGTGTTAGTGCCAATATCTTTTTTTAGTTTACTTAGTAGCTGCTTCATAAAAGATGGTGTTCCTGTGTTGGGTACATATATGTTAAGATGGATATTTCTTGTCAAAGGCTCAAAACTTTTATCAATATGTAGTGTCCTGTATCTTTTTATATGTTTGATGGCTTAAAGGTTGTTTTTTCTGATATTAAGATCACCACTCCTACCATTTGTTATCCGTTTGCCTGAAAATTTGTTTTTCATCTATTATGTTTGAGTCGCTGTTGTACTCTGTGTTTACATGAATTTCCTGGATGTGACAAAAGACTAGGTAATGGTTTTTATCAAACTTGCCACAATGTCTTTTCAGTGGTGCATTTAATCCATTCACATTCAGGTTGACTTTTGAAACTGAGGATTGTTTCCTGACATAATGTTCTTATTATGCTTTTTTGTTTTCTTTTAGCTTATATATTAATATATATAATATATTATATATCGTGTGTGTGTGTGTTTGTGTGTGTGTGTGTTTATTTCTACAGGCTTACTCTGTGTTTTGCTGCTGTTGTGTTTGTGACTTTTGAAGCATATGATCTTTCTTTTGTGTATTCTTTCTTCTGTGCACAGCACCTTCTAAGAATCTCCTGTATATCTTGGTCTCAAAGTATCATAGTCTCTTAGGAATTGGCTGTTTGGGAAGGATTTTAGTTCTTCATTGCTGATGAAGCTGAGTTTGGCTGAGTAGGAAAATCTTGGTTCCAATTGTTTATCTTTGAAACATATAAAATTGGATCCAATTCTTTCTGACCTGTAGTGTTTCTGCAGAGAAGTTCGCAGTAATTCTGATTGGTCTCCCCAGGTAGGGAGTCTGACCCTTTCTCTTTTTGCCTTTAGAGTTCTTTTCAACTATACCTACTTTGTGCTGCCAAATTATTATGTGTCTAGGGTTTGGTTTTCTTATAAGATGTCTTGCAGGTATCTCTGGATCTCTTGTGCTTGTTTATTCATCTCTCTGGCCAGATGAGGGAAGTTTTCTTGAATGATCATGGAATGTTTGTTGCAAGATGTTTTTCATTTCTCTTTCTATTTCAGATATTCCGATCAGACCTAGGTTTGGTTTATTGGATAAATTTCTCTTCTTCTTAAGGTTTTTTTCCTCTATTTTTAAGAGATTGGATTAATGCTATATGTTTTCTTCTAGTTCTGAGATCCTTTCTTCTGCTTTGTAAATTTAGTTTCTCACACTTGTTAGTTTTCATATATTCCTTGGATGGAGTTATTTATTTCTGTTATTTCTAAGTATGCTTTTTTGAGTCATTCTAGCTTCATTGCATTTTTATTTAGTTTTATCCCTTGTTTTTCTTAATTTTTATTCATTCTATCTAATGAATCTCTGATTTCCATAAGTACCTTCAGGGTAGTGTCATTCTGGGAGATTGTCTTCGTTTGTGTCCCAGTAGGTGTTCTTTCTAGCACCGACCCTTTGTGGGACTCTGAATGGACTACCAGCAGTTTTTCATTGTAGTCTCTTTATTTATAGCAGTCTTCTATCTTTCTCCATAATGCTGCTATTCAGTCGAAAATGTAGAAGTAGTCACTCTTGATATTTGCTCTATCCTTTGTCCTTCCTTGAGCTAGAACTCTGAGTTTGTTCA
Organism: Carlito syrichta; assembly: GCF_000164805.1. Taxonomy (NCBI): domain Eukaryota; kingdom Metazoa; phylum Chordata; class Mammalia; order Primates; family Tarsiidae; genus Carlito; species Carlito syrichta. The sequence goes on from NW_007261231.1 coordinate 169,541, forward strand.
ATTATGAAACAGGGCTGAATGTAGGGAGTTGTGCTCCGTCTTTACAATTTTGAGAACTTACTGGAGAGTGAGAGTCCTGAAAGAGTTCTGAAACTATTGGCAGGTTATGATAATGTTTGCTATTCAGTGAATGGGCCAGTGGGACTCGGCTTTTATCTGCAAAATATGACCTATCAGTGGAATTTTGCAGTGGATAAGAGAGATTGGATGAAACTCCACATACACAGCAAGAATTGGAAATTTTTTAAGCAAAATGATGATGGATGTCAGCTAATGGGAAATTACTAAAGGGACACAAGAGATGTCAGGTGAACACTGGTTGTATCAACATAACTGATGTCTTGCTTAAGTTAGGTGGGGACATAAGATATCAACCAGGTCTTGGTGGGTGATAAGGAATCCAATCAGATATTGAGAGTGAACAGATATAGAGAAGGGGAAGTATGGCTAATCCAACATGGCAGGATTTCAGACACCACTTGACTTCATAAGAGAGTTTGCAGACAGTACTGGGAGAAGATTCTGGAGCTGCCTGATACTTAGTGAAACTAATAATCTTCATCAGGTTGGGGTACATAAATTGTAGCTCCATCATCTAACCAAATTTACAACTAAAAACAAAGCACAGCTGGGCTCGGTGGCTCAGCCTGTAATTCCAGCCCTAAGTGAGGCAGAGGTGAGTGGATCACCTCAGCCTGCGGGTTGAGACCCACCTGGGCAAATTGGCGAGACCTCATCTCTGCAATAAATAAAAAATATTAACCAGACATAGTAGCACTCCCCTTTAGTTCCAGCTACTTGGAATAGTGAGTCAGAAGGATCACCGGAACCCAGCAAGTCGAGGCTGCAGTGGCCAGGAGAGACCACTGCACTCCGGTCTGGGTGGAAGAGTAAAACTCCAACTCAAAAAAAAAAAAACAAAACAAACAAAGCAAAAATGTGTCAGAGGAATGTAAATTATTTACTCCCCGCATATCTGGTGATGGTGAGAACATGGGTAATGACACCTGGTTCTGAATTTGACTCAATGAGGTCAGAGAATCGTCTTCAGTCCATCCCCTTCCACCACATTATAAACTATCAAGTATAAAATGGGAATCCTCCTTGGAGAGCTGAATGCAAGGGGAACGCACAACGCCAAAAGCAGACCAAAAGCAGAGCATCACAGGAGGAATGTGAATACTCTTGTGATCATACCAAGGAGAAGTTGCAACATATGCAGCCATTGCAATGAGTTTCAAATTCAGGCCTGAATAGATTTGCACAAATCTTCACAAAAAAGTTAGGGTGCATTCATACATAGGAAAAAAACACATAAACAAAAACAATATGCCAACAACAAACCCAAAACATCCTGTATTCAATATCAAGCTATGGGGTATACCAAATAGAAACAAAAAGGTTGCAATGAACAGTCGATCAGAATGGATACATAATGATAGTTATTACATCTGCTTAATTAAAAAGGTTGAAAATTAAAAGAGAAACACAGTCGTGCTGCATAAACATGTAATGTGTGTTGAAAGAAAGAAATAGTAAGCAGAAATCCAGCAGCCTCAGCACTTTCTGGACTTTGCCCTCTATTTGTTAACTCCTGTGATCAGTGTGTCTCCATCATTTGAATGCATTGAATTAATAAAATTTCCCTATTATACATCTCCTGTTAAGCTATCTGAAACCCATAGAATTTTTTTAATGCAGTTCTCACTGACATATTGGGTTAGATAAATGCTCCACACACAACATTTTCGTGAAAGGAGCATCAATACTTTTTGCTAAATCCTTATTTTAAGGTATATGGATTTTTTTGGATATAAATAAGACCCAGTTCCTGAGAGGAAGCTTTTCCCCCAAAGTACTGTGCTCCTTCTAAAGACAAGAGTCTGTCTGGGTGAGTCTTTAGTTCTCCCTGAAGTCCAGTCCCCTTCCTGCAGGAAGTTTCCCTCAGGGCTCACAGAGCATGTTTCTTGCAGCATCTCTAGCCTAGTATGAAGTGGTTGAACTCTGATCAGAATTCTTCCTCAGTGACACCATATTCTCTTTGAAATTATGACTTGAGACAGTGAATTGTGTTTACTAACACAGTGAATTCTTCAAGAAGACTCCAACTAAAGGCTTCATAGAAACCATCAGGTAACCTCTTATCGGGAGATACCAGATGCACTGATGCAGTGAAGACACATGGTGACCCCAGCTACGTTAAATAAATTGGTGGGAGACATTTTTTTCCTTTTTGACCTACTGGTTAAAGATCACACAAAGTATTAGCTTCCAGACAGATCCGTTTGGCTTACAACAATGCAATCAAATCACAAAAATACTTACACTGTTTAATTTTCACAAGCTTGGGCCCCTAATTTGCCCTTCATCCTTATATCTAGGCCATGCAAACACCCCAACATTGATATGTGTGTGTGTGTGCCTGTGTGTGTGTGTGTGTGTGTGTGTGTGTGTGTGTGTGTGTATGATTTTTTTCCAGTGTAGATCCAAAACAAACACAGTGCACGTTTAGACTTGGGTAGGGTGTGCATGCACCTTGTGTTTGCCTGTTCTCATCCTAGAATCCTACAAAAGACCTTCAATAAAGTCAGTATTTTGTCAAGCATTTGGCTCTATTTTTATTACATTTTCTTCTGATTTAGAGTTTTCCTGCCACTACCCTAATTTACACCTAATTATTATTAATATTATGCACTAGTTTTATTTTATACTCATATAATTTTTATTTAAATTCCATTATTCAGACAAGGAATCCAAAGCTTTTATCAGAAATAACCACGTCTAGGAAAAGGGGCGACCTGGAGCATCTGGTAGCACCCGACCATAAAGTCGAGCTCAAAAGGTGAATAAGTAGTAAAAAGGGACATGGCGCTGTTCCAAAGGGGACTCTGCGATGACTGTTGTACCAACTGGAACCTGTTTTCAGATGAGATTACCCCTAAATCAGTGAAATATTAGTACATCCCTTTGCCTGTTAAGTGTCTGTGGGCCCCATCTAATGAGTAGATGCATAAAACATAAAAAGAAGTCTCTGTCAACAAGAATAAATTTTCTAGAAGACTTCCTTTAGAAGTAGTTAGACTGTAAGATCTCCTGACTCACCAGGATTCCCACCTCTGACTGGAGCAAGATTATCTCTTTGTCTTATTTTCTTCCTGACAACCTTCTGGACTAAACTACCTCTTTGCCATTTCTTTTTGTTGTTTTTTTTTTGAGTTGGAGTCTCACTCTGTCGCCCAGACTGGAGTGCAGTGGCCGCTGCCGGCCACCGCAACCTCGACCTGCTGGGCTCCGCCGATCCTTCCGCCTCAGCCTTCCGAGTAGCCGGAATTACAGGTGCGCACTACCACGACCGGCTGATTTTTTGATTTATTGTAGAGATGAGGTCTCGCTGCCCAGGCGGGTCTCGAACCCGTGGGCTCAGGCAATCCATTCACCTCAGCCTCCCAAAGGTGTGGGATTACAGACTGAGCCACCGAGCCCGGCTTGCCATTTCTAATTCTTCTGAATCATAGCCATATGACAGGGACTATATATACATCATGAGTTTTCTGAGTTCCCAGGCTGCCAGACTTTCGAATGAAGTCTTGTCATGGCGTTTCTTGGTTTCTTCCAGTCAGCGTCAGCCTTCTGTCTGGCTCTATAAACTTGTCTTTTCTGAGTTCTAGACTTCCATCCTGTGTGGTACTACATTATTGGTCTTCCGTTGCCACTGGCTGTCAGTCTTCTGCCTGGAGCTATACCTTGTACAGTCCTGAATCTTATCTTGCAAGCAGTTGAAAGGAGCTATACCATTGTCTCTTCTGTGTCTCTAAGTCACCATCCTCCTGAGCTGAAACTATGTCATTGACTTTCGTGGGACCCAGGCTCCAGGCTTTGAGTTAGTACTGCATCTTTGGCTCTTCTAAGTCACCATCCTGAAGCCACACTGCCAGTCTCACACATCACAGCTTCCATATTTGTATAAGACAATCTATACAAAAATTCTATTCTTTCTGGTGTTTTGGGACATATTTAATCCCCTCAATCCAGCTATTTAAGGTGTACTATTAAGTTATCTTTAAAAAATCTTTCCATTGTAATCTATCTATCTATCTACCTATCTATCTATCTATCTATATATATATATATACACACACACACATATACAGACACATTGTAGTATATATATATATATATATATATACATATACCTATGTTTATGAATGTGTGTGTGTGTATATATATATATGTACATATATTTTTTTTTATATTTGATTTTTAGTGGAGGTCTCACTGTCTCACCCAGAGTCAGTAAGATCACAGCTCACAGATGCTTTAACATCTTGGGCTCAGGAAATCCTCCCATCATAGCATCCTGAGTAACTGGGACTACAGGTATTTGTCACTGCACACAGCTATTTTTTAAATTTTTTTTTTAGAGATAAAGTTTCCCTATTTTGCCCAGGCTGGTATCAAATTGCTCATCTCAAACATTCTGCCCACCTGGTCCTCCCCAAGTGCTGGGATTGCAGACCTGAGCCACTGCATTTGGCCTATAATGTATATTTTTAGTAGTATAAATTTTCTTTTATCACTGGGAATCTCATATTTTTCATGGAATCTCATAAGTTTTGATATGTTGAATTTATATTTTCATTGACCTTCAGGTATGTTCCAATATTCCTTGTAACTTGTTTTTAATATGCTATTTGTTTGATCCTGTAATTTCTAATGTCCACATTAATTTTCTCTTCTTTCTAGTGTCTAATTCATTAGAAGTGCATTCCTCCCTCTGACACTAGGCCTTGGGTATGTGATTAACTTCTGAAAACAGACCTAAATAACATAAGCTACAAGTGATGACTGGGGAAGTGCATGCACATTGAGCTTACCTGTTCTTATATGTGAACTCTGCAGAGGTTCCAGATAAATGAATCTGAGATCAATGAATTTGTTAGTGTCAGGGTCCTCAGAGTGCTGTACTGTTCTTGACTTTTTCTATCACATTTTCTTTGGGTTCCTGAAGTTCTCCTAGTCAGAGAAGTTTCATGCATTGGACACAATATTTTTCCATCCAGATTAATTATACCTGTGAGGCTGTAATGTGGGAAGGGGCAAGGGAGTGATCCATATTATTTCTATTGAATTCAAGATATTTAGACGTCCCCTTCCTCTGTGCTGTGACCTTACAAGATTCCTAGTGGTAAAGCAGATTTCATCCTTTCCTCTACTCCCCTTCCTGGCGGCAGCATCCTCAAAGTATTCTTCTGAATATTAATTGGACCCTTTTGCATGACACAGTAGAACTGGGAGGAAGCAACTTGCAATAAAATAATTTTTCTTCCCCCTTATAGGATGAAATTCTGGAAAAGACTTTACCCTGTAGGTTCTGTCTAAAGAATGTTCTGAGTGTATTTCTTAGACATCAGATCTACTAATGGCAGACACAAGAAAAAATCATTTGTATTGTTATCTTTAGAACCTGAGGCTTTTTGGAGGGTGAGCCACAAGAGTGTGTCATGTGGGGTCTTGGAAGCTCTCATCTCACACTTGTTCACAACTGTCCTCTGCACACATATGGTGACCTCTATTTCCTCATGGAAAACAAATGCATGCTGAAGCAAAGCCCACCTGCTTATCTAATCAAAGCTGGAGACTTGGAGACTTGGTAAACCAAACTCAAATCAGATACCTGCAGTCCATCCTTTAACTCCTGTTTAACCTAATAATCATTGCACAGGTATATCAAGTTTCTTGTTAAAAGCAAAGTTGTCATCTTTTTCTTAAGATGGATATGCCTGTATCTCTGTATCTCTGTCTGTGTGTGCCTTTCTCTCTCTTTCTTTCAAATAAACTAGGTCTTAAAACTGTGCTGCATATGCTCTGAAATAATTTTCTGGGGTAGGTCAAGGAGCCCATAGAACATCACCCTGCACTCCACTCAACAACAATTACCATGTATGTTATTCCACCTGCGTGTGCTATCAAATGTATTAACCCACAGTGTATAATATTTGAAAGGGACTTCCTTTTTTTTTTTTTGAGTTGGAGTCTCACTCTGTCTCCCAGACTGGAGTGCAGTGGCCGCTCCCGGCCACCGCAGCCTTGACCTGCTGGTCCCCGGTGATCCTTCCGCCTCAGCCTTCCAAGTAGCCGGAATTACAGGCATGCACTACCACACCCAGTTGATTTTTTGATTTATTGTAGAAATGAGGTCTCGCTGCCCAGGCGGGTCTTGAACCCGTGGGCTCAGGCAATCCACTCACCTCAGCCTCCCAAAGGCGCGGGATTATAGACTGAGTCACCGAGCCAGGCTGGGACTTCCTTTTTTAAAGGGTTTTGAATGCAAGAACTATCCAAACAGTCCTGGGGTGGGGGGTATGCATACATTCCCTCAGAGGATTCAATGGGTGCTTCAAGGGAGGAAAAGATGAGAAAGGCATTATGAATGAACGGATTGGCCAAGTAGCCATACTCATAATGGATTAGCAGGAGATAGTATTCATGAAAGGATTTGTTTGCATGTTTGATAAGCAAACTTGCACGCTATATGCATCACATGCTTACTTTGGCTGAACACTTAACAGTAACATGTGCCAGGCTCGGTGACTCAGCCTGTAATCCCAGACATTTGGGAGGCTGAGGTGAGTGAATTGCCTGAGCCCACGGGTTTGAGACCCGCCTGGGCAGCGAGACCTCGTCTCTACAATAAATCAAAAATCAGCCGGGCATGGTAGCGCATGCCTGTCATTCCAGCTACTTGGAAGGCTGAGGTGGAAGGATCGCTGGAGCCCAGTAGGTCGAGGCTGCAGTGCCAGGGACTGGCCACTGCACTCCAGTCTGGGCGACAGAATGAGAGTCCAACTGAAAAAACAAAAACAAAAACAGTAACATACATTACAATTTTGGCCCTGTAGACACAAGATGAGACAGGGACAGAAAGCACTCAGAACCCAGCCTCTAGAGGGAAAGGTTGGTGTGGTTTGCCCTTATCAGAAATTAGTGGCTGAGATCAATCTCTTGTCCAATCATCTATAGATATATCTGATGAAAGAGGGACTCCATTACTCAGTGGCTGTGAGCTGGATGAGTTTTTTTAATGTTGATTTTTACATCAGACAGTATTCATAAATGCATCTAACAACTTCATAATGTAATGAGTTTTTGTAATTTTACTTATTTATTTCTTTTTGTAATATAATAAAATTTCCCTCAGCTAGTATATAAGGGGGCATACCCAGGATAGTCTGCAGTCCTCAGTGAGTTCTTGGCCCATTTTCTGGAAAAAATTTGGCAAGAGTAAGTGAGCTCTCCAGGTATGCAGTCCCTTGGGGATGACCCTTTGTCTTGCCCACATTCAGCCTTCATTTACCTGTTAATTATTTCTAATTTTATTTTATTTTATTTTGTTTATTTATTTATTTATTTATTTTTGAGTTGGAGTCTCACTCGGTCGCCCAGACTGAAGTGCAGTGGCTGCTCCCGGCCACCGCAGTCTCAACCTGCTGGGCTCCGGCGATCCTTCCGCCTCAGCCTTCCAAGTAGCCGGAATTACAGGCACGCACTACCATGCCCAGCTGATTTTTTGATTTATTGTAGAAATGAGGTCTTTCTGCCCAGGCGGGTCTCGAATCCGCGGGCTCAGGCAATCCACTAACCTCAGCCTCCCAAAGACGCGGGATTACAGGCTGAGCCACCGAACCCGGCTTCTAATTTTATATTATTACTGTCATGCATGGCATTTTGCAGGATCTACACAAAATGATAACATATGTAAGTTATTATTTATTTATTTTTGAATTGGAATCTTACTCTCACCCAGACTGGAGTGCAGTGGCCGCTCCCGGCCACCACAGCCTTGACCTGCTGGGCTCCTGTGATCCTTCTGCCTCAGTCTTCTAAGTAGCTGGAACTACAGGCATGTGCTACCATGCGCAGCTGATTTTTTGATTTATTGTAGAGATGAGGTCTCGCTGCCCAGGTGGGTCTCAAACCCGCGGGCTCAGGTAATCCACTCACTTTAGCCTCCCAAAGGCGCGGGATTACAGGCTGAGCCACCGAGCCTGGCATGTAAGTTATTTTTATCCCTGCAAGTACCCGTTTCATTCTGGAGCTCAGATTATTTATGCAGGTGATAGTGGGTAATAACTGGGAGATGTATGCATTGATATTGTCATCTTCCAGAGTGCACCCACCAAGGGACTGAAACCAACAATCAAGCAGATGGAATTGCTCAGATGTTGCATGACAGGTACCCCCAAAACCAGTGACCACAATGAGGGTCTCTTTCTCCAAGACCACTCATTGTCTCTTGCCTCTGGCTGATGGGCAGCAAGCAAGTGAGACCATACTGGACCCTTGAGAATATGCCCTCAAGGTGCCAACTTACTTTTTAGGGAAAGTTATTGTTTCTTACCAGACCCATGAATGTGCTTGTCTTTCCTGTCTAAGGAGCCTCATCTAGAACAACCACTCAAGAGCTTGCAGTGTTTCCGATCTGACTGCAGGGTATCGTACATGACCTTGTTCATGGCCAAGATTCCCACTTCTCTAAAGGAGATTAATCAGGGGATTCACCAGAAACTGCTGATGTTTTAGAGTAATTGGCCTTCCTCAAAAGGTGGAAACCTTTCCCCATGAGAAGGGTCATAGAAAACTGGGATTCAGAGGAGCTCTAAATAAAAATATATTTCATTGATCCTGGAAGAAACCGTGCAAATAAAAATAGTCATACTATCTTTCTCTCTAACTGGCATTGTCCCCACAACACACTTGAATTACCTGACGTATCCCAGTTAATTTACACTTGTTCTGTCACGGGAACATGGAAAAGAAAAGAAGCAATGTGTCAGTAGTTTTGGCCAATAAAACATATTTGTGATTGTGTTTCAGAATATGAATTGTGAGAATGGATGTGTAAGTATAAGAAAGGAGTGTTGGAGACCCTCTGTAAATCCTACTGAAATTTTCTATGATTCCCAAAGGCTTTAACATTTTATGTAAACTAGAGGCAGAGATATTTAGGAAGACATTTTCTTAGGAGTTATTCTAAGCTTCACCATGTGATCAAGGAATCTTGTTTCAATGTATTCATCCATCAATTTTGAAGACACATTTTATGTAAGCAAGAGGCAGGTTAGCCCCCGGTTTCCTCACTTCAGTCCCAGACTGCACCAGCTGGAAGTGGGAGTGAGCACCTGCGGAGAAGAAGCTGGCGTGAATAAAATGTATCTTGTTTGACCCCAGTCCCCTCCTCTGTTCTGTGTCTGGGGATCCTCTGTCATGGGTCTTACCTCTTGCAGCTGCCACCAAGAAGATAATACTCAAGCTCCAGTCCATGGTGAGGAGCTGTGCTCTACAGGCATTCTCTAGAGGAGGGATGTGGTTGTTGGCTTATGCTCTCAGGACACAGGCATTTCTGAATTTAACTCAGTAGCCCTCAGGTCCTTTGTATATTCATGAGGCAGGTTATTTTATTGTAAAAGATCTGATTCTCCTTTTTTGTCCAGAGTATCTTGAAGATGAAGCTTATTTATTATTAGAAAAACTCTCACATAACATATTCCTCAAAATGAACCCATGTTTAAATGGCACACTGACAGTTTTAACCTCTTCTTGACGTGGTCTTCTACAAGTCTATTATCTGGGGTATGTTTGTTTCTCACTCTTTGCAAATCCTGAACAAATAAAACTATCCCAGTTCTCATATCCTTTTCATGCTTCAGATAGCTCAAGAAGTTCTTTGTTTTATATGTCATTCTTGTTGATTGACTGGGTTAGGTAAACGATTCAAGTACAGTGGGATCCTAAAGACACATGTGTATTCCTTGCCAAATTATTATTTCAACTTTTTATAGGATTTTGTTTTGAAATAAGAAAAACCCAGACCCCGAGAAGAAACCCCATCCCAGCCTCCTATACTCCAGCTGGGGCTGTAGCCCTCTAGCATCTCCTTTGCACCCCCTGCTGCCCAGTCTCTGCCCAGCAGGGAGGTTCTCATCTTGGCTGACAGAGCTTCTTTCTCTCAGCATCTCTAGCTCACCATAAAAAACTGTGTCCTAGTTCAGAATTATTCTTCTTGGGTGACACCATATGTTTCTGAGACCATGTCATGAAATAGGAATATATATATGCATTTATTTCTAATATATATTCATACACAATATAATATTTGTATATATAGACACTCATATATATATAAATCTATAAACATCTTTGGGTATATATGGCTATTTTAACAATGTTGCTTCTTCCAATTCATGAGCAGAGGAGGTTTTTCCTAGTTTATGTTTTCTATAATTTATTGTAGTAGTGGTCTTTAATTCCCTTGGTAGAGACCTTTTAACTCCTTGGTCAAATTTATTACTCTGCATTTTATAAGTGTTGATGTTGTCTTTTTTATGTAAAGGTGTGGAGCACACGTCAGGATTAGACACATGAGTAGTTCACGTGTAGGTGAAGTTTGGAACCACAACTGGTCCTTATTTCCCCTGGTTAGGGTCAGATACCCTTATTGATGTTACATGCCACCCACCTCTCCTTCCCCTGCCAGTGCCTCACTACTTCCAATAATATAGTATTGTGATAAATGTTCTGAACACACATATAAGTAAGAACATGTAGTATTCAGTTCTTTGTTTCAGTGATAGGTCACTGAGTATAACAGAACTTACATCCACCCAAGTTACCTCGAAGTCTTTAATTTTTTTCTTTTTTTATGGTTGTGCAGTACACCATTGTGGATATGTACCACATTTTCATATCCAGTCCACTTAGGATGGGCAGCAAGACTGGTTATATGTTTTTGTTATTGTAAATAAAGCTGCAATAAACATGCATGGGCAAGTATCTTTTTTATTTAGAGTGATTTCCAGGTATATTTATAGAAAGCAGATTTGTGGCTTGTATGAAAGGCTAATTTCTAATTCTTTAAAAATAACCACACATTTTCCATCGAGATGGAACTACTTTGCAATCCCACCAAAAGTGTAGATTAATTCCGTTTCTATACACCCTAGCCAGCATCTGTAATGTTTTATTTTATTAATGATAGCCAACCTGACTGGAGCTAGATGATATCTCAATGCAGTTTTGATTTTCATTTATCTGATGATTAATGAGGCAGAGTGTTTTTTTTCATGTATGTCCTCTTTTGAGAAGTGTCTATTCATGTCTACTCATGTCCTTCTTTTTAATTGGGTCCTTTTTTGTTTTTGTCCTTTAGCCTCATTTGAGTCTCTTGAAGATCCTAGGTTTTAGTCCTTTGTCTGGTACACAGTTATCAATTTTTCCCCATACTGTCTTGCTGTTCACTTCATGGTTGCTCTGGCAGTGCAGAAGCTTTTCAGTATGATAAGGTACCATCTGTCTGTCTTCCACGTTATGTCATATGCTTTTGCGTTTATGATCTGGAATTGGTTGTATGTTCCAATTGGCAGAAGGATGTATCCTATATTTTCTAATATTCCTATAGTTTGTTGTATTAGATTTAGGTCTTTGATCAATTTGGAGTGTATTTTTGTGAATCATGATAGGTTGGTGATGTTTCATTTTCCTGCATGCAGTCAGTCTGCTTTCCCAGAAGAATTTCCTAAATAAGTTATCTTATCCCCAGTGGTTGTTATTGATTCCTTTGTCAAAGATGAGTTTGTTGAGAGATGAAGATTTTGCTTCTGGAATCACTATCCTGCTCCATTGGTCTAAATGCCTATACTTGCAACAGTGCCAGGCCATTTTGATTATTGTAGTCTTACAGTAAATTTCAATGTCTGAAATTCTGATACCTCCTGCTATGCTTCTTTTGATAAAGATGGTTTTGACTACTGGTATTCTTTTGTGTGTCCATGGGAATATCTGTATTGCTGCTTCCAGTTCTGAGAAAAATGATGTTGGCTATCTGATGGATGTTTTGTTGACTCTGTAGATTTCCTTGAGTAAAATGGACAAATTAACAATATTGATTCTTCCCATCAATAAACATGGAAAGTCTTTCCAGTTGTTTGTGTCTTCTTTGATTTCAATGAGCAGTGTTTTATAATTTGCGGTGTAAAGCTTTGACATCTGGGCTTAGGATGGTGACAGGAAGTGTCTTTTCTTTGTTGTGGCTGTTATGAATAGAATTGTGATTTTTATTAGGTTTTCTGCCTGATTATTGTTGGTGTTCAGAAATGTGACTGTGTTTTGCACATTGAATTTGTGCCCTGAGACTTTGCCAACGTCGTTTATCAGTTCAAGGATATATTCCCTTGGGTTTTCAAGGTATAGATCATATTGCCTGCAAAGATTTACACCTTGAGTTTCTCCTTTCCTATTGGGATATGCCTGATTTTTTCTCTTGCCTAATTGCTCTAGGTAGGACTTTCTATACTTTGTTGAACAGCTAGGAGAGAGTGGGGACACTTGTCTTGTTCCCATATTCAGGGGAAATGCTTGAAACTTCTGTCCATTGAGCAATATGTTGGCTGTGAGTTTATCACAGGTGACTCATACTCTTTTGAGGAGTTTTTTCTGTGCCTACGTGCTAATGTGTTTTTATTGAGAAGGAATGCTAGATATGGTTGAAAGTTTTTTCTGCAAGTAATTATAAAATCATGTGGTTTTTTTTCCTACATCCGTTGATATGTCAAATTGCAGTTATGTTCTTATGGATGTTTAAACGGCCCTTCATCCTTGGAATGAAGCCTATGTGGCCATGGAGAATGATTTTTGAGATGTATTTTTGGATCTGTATTGATTTAGTCTTGTTGAGATTTTTTGCATCTATGTTCATCAAGGAGATTGTCCTGTTGTTCAATTTCCTTGTTGTTTCTGGCCAGTTTTGGGTATCAGTGATATGTTAGCTTCCTTAAATTAATTCACCTTTCTTTATTGCTATGAAAACTTTTGATAAAATTGGTGTCAACTCTTCTTTGGATGATTTGTAGAACGTAGAATTCATTTGGGATTCTAGCCAAGCCTTTTTTTTTTTTAAGGACAGCTTTCTAATGACAAAGCCAATTTTCTTGGTTGATATTGGTCTATTGAGGGTTTCAATTTCTTCTTATTTCAGCCTTGGAAGGTTTTGTGATTTCAGAAAGCTCTCCATTTCATTTAGGCTTTATATTTTGTTTCCATAGAAGTGTGCACAATAGTTCTCTGATCAATTTAAAGTTGATTTTTGTGTATGAGGATAGGTAGGAGTCCTGTTTCAATCTTCTGCATGTGGTCAGCTAGTTTTCCCAGAACTATTTACTGAATAGATTCTCCTCTCCCTAGTGGTTGGTGGTGGAGGCTTTGTCAAAGATGAGTTGGTTGAGGAATTGAGGTTTTGCTTTTGAAATCTCAATTCTATTCCATTGTTCTATATGCCTGTGCTTGTATCCATACCAGACTCTTTTGATTATTGTAGCTTTATAATAAAGTTTAAAGTTTGAGAGCATAATGCCTCCTGCTTTGTGTTTTGCTGAGGATTGTTTTGCTATTCATAGTTGTTTATGCTTCCATATGAATGCCTGTATTGTTGTTTCTAGGTTTGAGAAGAATGCTGCTGGTAATTTGATAAGATTGCATTAAATCTGTAGATTGAATTAGACAAAATGAACATCTTAACAATGTTGATTCTTCCAATGCATGGGCATGGAATATATTTTCCCATGTTTGTGTCATTTGTCATTACTTTGAACAGTGTATTGTAGTTTTCATTGTAAAGGTTTTTTTCACATCTGTGGTTAGGAAGATGCCATGGAATTTCATTTTATTCTGGCTTCTGTGAATGAAATTGTGCTTTTTATTTGGGTTTTATAAGAACCATAAAAATTGCAGGAGACATTCTTATGGAAATTGGATCTGGCAGCCAATTCACATCAAAACCCCAAGTGTCCATGTCATAAGAGATAAGATATACAAGTGGGAACTCATCAAACTGACATGCTTCTGCTATCCAAGGAAACCATCAAGAGAGCAGATAGACAACTCATAGACAAGGAAAAAGTATTTTCCTACTCTATGTCTGACAAAGGTGTAACATTTAGCATCCACCAGGAATTCAAACGTGCTGAAAAGAAAAGAAAAAAAAAAACAGCTCCATTACAAAGTGGGAAAAAGATATGAACAGACACTTCTTAAAAGAAGACATATGAGCAGCCAACAGATACATTAAAAAATTTCAGCCTCACTAGTCATCGAGCAGATGCAAATTAAAACTACACTGAGATACCACCTAACTCCAGTCAGAATGGCCATCAGTAACAAAAAAATAACAGATGTTGGAGAGAATGAGTCGAAAAGGATCACTTCTACAATGTTGCTGAGAATGTAAACTAGTATAGCATCTGTGGAAAACAGTGTGGTGATTCCTGAACGTTCTACATATTGACTCTCCATGTGACCGCACAATCCCTCTACTGGAAATATACCTGTAACAACTAAAATCACTGTAAAAAAGATACCTGCACACGCATATTTACTGAAGCATTCTTCACAATATCAAGAACATCAACCAACCATGCTGCCCATCAAAATAAAGGACTGGATTAAAAAATGTGGTACATATACACAATGGAATATTACGCAGCCATAAAGAAAAAAATCAGGAACTTCCTAACAACCTGAATGAAATTAGAGTCTGTAATACTGAGTGAACTTTCACAAAAACAAAGAACTGAGTATCACATGGTCTCACTTATAAGTGGACCTGCAACATCTATCATAATACTCTTCGAGAAGCTTTCACAGCAGTGGAAGGTGCAGAGGTGTTTGGGGGTGGGGAAGTGAGATTGGCAATAGTGGGAATCTGCCTGGGGAATGGGGCCACATATCATGAGCAAGAGTACTTGCACAATGAATATTTGTATATCTTACCCTGAATTGTACCCCACAATTTTAAAATAAAAAAAATTAAATAGAAGTGTGCACAATAAATTCTGATATTATTTTGAATTTCTTTGGCGTCAGTTATGACCTCAACTTTTGTATTTTTCATTGTGTTTATTAGAGATTTTTCTCTTTTTTTCTTGGTCTGGCTTGGCAACTATAAATATAATTTATTCTTTCAGTGAACTACCTTTCTGTTTTGTTGCTTTTTCCTATAATATATTTGTTTTCTATAGCCTTGGTTGGGCCTGCATTTTGGTGATCTGGATTCTTCTGCTACTGTTAAGGTTTTAGTGGTCTTGCTTAACAGCTTCCTTATCTATAATGTTAGGCTGTTTACTTATAATCTTTCTGTTTTCTTAGCGTGCATTTGTAGAGCTACAAAACCCCCTTAATACTGCATTCCAGAGATTTTTGTAAGATATATCCTTGTTTTGATTTGTTTCCTGGAAACTTTTAATTTCTGTGTTGATTTTCCTGTTCACCCACTGGTTTTTCAGCAGTGTGGTGCTTTGTGTTCATCTTTGTGTGTTTTGGGATGATCTTTTTAATGACAATATTTATTTTTATTCCATTGAGTTTTGAAAAGAAGCATAGTATTGCTTTTATTTTATGGAATTTGTATAAATTTGATTTATGGGTTAGAATGTGGTTAATCTTGGACTAAGTTCCGTGAGTTAACGAGTAGTATGTATTTTCTGTGCCCATAGGATGAAGCATTCTGTAGATATCTGTTAGATATATTTTGTCAAGCATCAAGTTGAGGCTTCATGTGTTCTTACTAAATTTTTTTGTGTTGATCTATCTAGGTTGCTAGTGGGGTTTTTAATTTTCAAGTATGATTGTGTGTTTAGATTTTTAGTAGTTGCTTTATAATTTCTGTTCCCCCTATGTTGGTTGCATAAATGTTTAGGATGGATATATCTTGCTGGATGAATTGTAACTTTTGTCATTATGTAGTGTCCTTCTGTAACTTTTTACATTTTTGATAGTCTGAAGGTAGTTTTGTCAGATATTAGAATCACAACCTCTGCATTTCTTTGCTTAGCATTTACTGGAAGTTCATTTTCAATCCTTTAACTTTGAGTCTGGGTGTCTTTTGTAGTGAGATATGTTTCCAAAAGGCAGCATGCTTCTAGGTCATGCTCTTTTACCCTATTTTCCTTTCAATATCTTTAAGTGGTGCATGTAGTCCATTCATGTCATGCTGATTATTGAAATGGGAGAGTTTATCCCTGTCACAAAGCTCTTGTTTTATTTACTTTAAACTTTTTATTAGTATGCGTTTGTGATTTTCCGTTGTGTAGGTGTATCTTGTGATCTGCTGGCTCCATGTTTGCACGCACTCTTATGAAGGGCATGGTCATATTTTATTTTGTTGTGTTTTGTTTTTACTTTCTGTGCTTTATACCTTCTTAAAAGTCTTCTGTACAGATGATTTGGAGGCAACATACTCCCAGGGATTAGATATTTGGGAAGGATTTTAATTCTCTATTGCTAATGGAGTTTAGCTTAGCTGGATAGGAAATTCATGATTGGATATTTTTTGTTTGTTTTTTGAGAATTTTGAAATTTTGGCTCCAGTCACTTCTAGCTTGCAGTGTTTCAGCAGATAAGTCTAGTATTATTCTAACTGATCTTCCCTGGTAGAGGATAGGGTACCTTACTCTCTTGCTACCTTTAAGATTTTTCTTTTATACCTACTTTGTGTAAAAGAATTACTATGTGCCCAGGGTGTGATCTTCTCATATGATGCCTTGTAAGGGTTCTGTGAATCTCTCTTGTTTAGTTGGTCATGTCTCTTGTGAGATGAGAAGTGTTTTCATGGATAAACTCATGGAATATTTGTTCCAAGGTGTTCTCTGTTTCCCTTTTAGCTTCAGATATACAAATCAGTGTATGTTTGATCTCTTAATGTATTTGCACAGCTCTTGAAGGCTATGGTTTTCATTTCGAGTTTTATTGGTATATCTTTAACAATTGACTTAATACAATAGTTTGTTCTTCAGGCTCTGAAATTCTTTTCCCTGCTTGCTTCATTCTCTTTTTTATGATTTTCAACTTGTTATTAATTTATTGAATGGAGTTTGTAGCAATAAAATCTCTCTTATAATGTCTTTCAGTGTTGCTTCTTATATTACTTGTGCCTTTTTCAGTCTTTCCATTCACTTTATAATCTCTGTTGTGTTCTGGAAATTTTGAATGATTTCCATTGTTTGGGCCATGAGGTCTGTCTTATAGACATTTTCACTTTGGGACTGTGTGTGTTATCTCTATTCTTTCACTAATTTTTCTTCATTTTTGACAGATCACTTCTTTTTTTTTTTTAATTCGATCATTCAGTAAATGTGGAAGTAGCTCTGACTTCTGTCATTTGCTCAGTCTGCTATCCTTCCTGACTAGAAAGTCCAAATATTGTATTCTAAAATAGTGCTGTGAGTCTGGAGTGGTACGGTCTCTTTTCAGTTTTGATGGTTTAATACGTGTACTTGAGGAGCTAATATTCAGAAGCTACTTGCAGATCACAGGGTTCAGTGCTTGGTATTTGACCCCTTCAGACCTACATTCCCTCACCTCAAAATGTGTCCATGCAGTGAAGACATAAGAGTACATACTGAGTTCAAAAATAAAGTATTTATGAGAAAAAGATCAGAGAAAATGAAAGGCATTTTATAAAAGAATAGAAACAGAGGAAAATGGAAAGAAAAAAGTGAAAAAAAAGGAAAAAGAGAGAAATATAAGGAAAGATGCATGAAAAGTGAACACAGACTCTCACCCATACCCAAAATCAGAAAGAATAAAACAAGACAAAAAATAAAATAGGAACAGAAGACTAAATAAATAATTAAAAACAAATAAGTAAATAAAATAAAATTCAAAAATTAAAAATTGCGAGCCTTATACTCTCTCTTGTTGCCGCTTCTGATTATTCAGATTCCATTTTTTTTTTGCCTGCACTTTTATGCTGTCCCTGCTGACCACCAACTCCACCAACCTGTTCTGTGTGCTGTCTGGAGGAGGGGGCTTTCCTCTGCTTTTTTCCCCTAACTTGGCTGTGAATGGCTCCCACAATCAGTTTCAGGATTTACCTGCTTCCTCCACGGAAGAGACACTAAGTTATCACTTTCCCAGGTAATGGCAGCCATGACCAGTCTCTGTATGCATTCTCCCAGCTCACAACGGAGGGATCCTTCTTGATTGTTGTTAGGGCTTCTTAGATGTTCTGCCTGCACAGTCGCACGCTGATTGAGGCCCTGTGAGTATTTTTAATGTGATTGAGTTCTTGATTTTTTTAGCATGTTGATCATTATTGACATATAGAAATTATACTAATTTTGTGCACGCCTGTTATTTCTTTCCCTTGTCCTATTTGTCTTCAAGGACGTCCAGTCACATGTTGAACAGTATTGGTGAAAGGGGAAATCCTTTCCTTGCTCTGGTTCTTAGGGGAATGTTTGCATATTTTTCTAGTTAATATGATGCTGGCTGTGAGGTTGTCATTTATGCCTTTTATCATTTTGAAATTTGATCTTCTGTTTTACTGATTGTGTTTATTTGGACTTTTTCCTCTCTTTTTCATGGTCATTCTGGCTATGGGCCCATCAATGTTGTTAATTTTTTCAAAGAACCAACTTTTTTGTTGTTAATTTATATGATTTATTTCTTCTATGTCCCATATTTGTGCTCTTAATTTTGTGACTTGGATTCTTCTGCTAAAGTTGGGATTTTGGTGGTCTTCTCTTTCCAGTTCCCTTGGGTGGTTTGTTAGGCCCTGTACTTGTGATGTTTCCATTTTCTTGATGTGTGCTCGTAGAGATATAAATTTTCCTCTAAAAACTGATTTCATGGTATCCCAGAAGTTTTGGTGAGATGTTTCTTCTTTGTCCTTTGTTTCCAGGAATCTTTCAATTTCTTTAATTTCAGTGTTGACCAGGCGTTGTTCACCATCATGCTGTTTAGTGGCCATGTCTTCGTGGGCTTTGGGGACATTCTGTTGTGTTGATATTTATTTTTATTCCACTGTGGTCTGAAAAGGTGAATGGTAAGATTTCAATCCTATGAAATTTGTTTATGTTGTTTATGTTTGTGCTATAACCAATGATGTGGTCAATCTTGGAGTACGTTCCATGTGGTCATGAGTAGAATGTATATTCTGTGGTGTTTGGGTAGAATGTTCTGTTAGTATCAATTAAGTGCATTTGTTCAAGAGTCTCTTTGAGGTTCTGGGTGTCCTTGTTGCTTGTTGTCTTGATGATCTGTCTTGGATTGTGAGTGTGGAATTAAAGTACATTCAATGAAAGAGTTAGAGTAAATCTCTTTTTTAAGTTTGCCTAGAAGCTGTCGTATGAACATTGGTGCTCCTCCTATATTAGGACATATATCTTTAGTATGGATATTTCTTGTTGATGAATTGAGCCTTTTATCATTATATGGTGACCTTCTTCATCTTTGATGATTTTTGATCGCTTAAAGGGTATTTTTTTCTGAGATTAAGATTGTAACTCCAGCTTCCTTTTGTGTTTCGTTCACCTGAAAATTTGATTCTCATTGTCCTTGAGTCTGTGAGTCCTTTCTGGTGAGATGAATCTCTTGGAGACAATATATGTTGCCTCATGATACTTTTTCCATTTTGTCATTCTGTGTCTTTTCAGTGGTGCATTTAGTCCATTCACATTCAGGCTAATTATTGAAATGTGAGGGTTTATTTTTGTCATGATATTCTTATAGAGTTGTTGTTTTACCTGTTTGTTGTTTTTAATTGGGGGGGCTTGGTCCATGTGTGTATTCAATCTTTTTTCCTGCACTCTTGTGAAGAACATTGTTGCTCTTTTCCCCTTTTCTCCTTTGCTTAATACATTTTTAATAGTTTCTTGTAGGGTTGGTCTGGAGACAGCATACGTTCTTAGGGATTGGATGTCTGGGAAAGATTTTAATTCTCCCTCACTGATGAAGCTTAGTTTGGGTAGGTAGGTTATTCTTGGGTGAAATTGTTTATCTTTGAGAACTTTGAATATTTGACTCCAAAATCTCCTAGCCTGAAGGGTTTCTGTAGACAAATCTGCTGCCCTTCTGATTGGTCTTTCCTGGTAGGTAATCTAACCTTTTTCTCTTGCTGCTTTTAGGATTTTTTCTTTTATACTCACTTTGTTCAGGCTGATTATTATGTGCAGAGGAGTTGGTCTTCTCATTTGTTTTCTTCCTGGGGTTCTCTGAATTTCTTGCATTTGAGTTTTTGCATCATTAATTAGGTGAGGGAAATTTTCTTGAATAATTTCATGGAGTGTTTGTTCCAGAGTGGTCTCTCTCTCTTTCTGCCTCAGGAAGTTCAATTACTCTCAATTACAATTCTCTTGAACTAATTGCTCATCTCTTGAAGGTTTTGTTCTGTCTCTTCAAGTCTCTTTTCTGTTTTTGACAGTTGGGTTTAGTTCTATATTGTCTTCTGCTTGGCTAAGTCTGCTTTCCATGCTTATTAGTTTGTCATTTATTTCAATCACAGTATTCTTTACTGCTGTTTTCTCGGTTATCAACTCCTTCCTATTTTCTTCTTGTCTCTCATCAATTCTTTTTATTCTCACTATTAATGTCTTGATATTGGGTTTGTAGTATGTAACCAGTCATTCTGAGGGCTCTTCATTGTTTGCTTCTGAAGTCTGTTTTCTAAATATCTGGCCTTCCAGCAGTCTGTGGGAAATCTATATTCTTCTTTTGATCTTTCTTCATTTGAGTAGATTTGCCTTTCCATTTTTTCATTTTTTCCCCTCCCTCTGTATTCTTTAAATCTGTTTTTCAGGGGTAGCAGGGTGACTTTTTTCTTCTGTTTGCTCAATCTCCTATTTTTCCTTATGTGAATCTTCTGACTTTGTTTGATTCCGAGTCTGGACTGCTGGTTGAGTGCTATACCTTTTGCAGCTTTGAGATCTATTTGAGGGGGGAGCTGCAATTCAAAATTTATCTGTAATTCTCTGTATTCACTGATAGGTGTATGGATATGCTGGATCCTGCTTTCCACTGCCTTGTACTCTGTTCTCAAAGTGGGGATATTGGTTTCCTCCCTGGAAGTAAAATGATGTAAGAAAAGGGAAAGAAATGGAACAGGGAGAGGGGGAAGCAGAAGGTGGAGACAGGAGAGTAAAAGGGAGAAAAGACAGAGGTGCCCTCTAATAAATGAAAATAGATCTGAAGACAAATAAGAGTAGGAGAAAACAAAAATGAAAGCAAACAGACAAAAAACAGCAACAGCAACAAACAAAGACATGTAATCATACATACACACAAGCTGACCAACCTCCTTAAGATGTACTGTTCCCTTACACAACCATGAGGAAGTCGCTACCAAGTTGGAAGTTAGGCAGAGCTGAGTGGAAGAACCACTGCAGGTCTCTGTCTGGTGACAGGGCTCCAGATGACCCCAGGTCTACTGCCGCTGGATCTCGGTGGGGAGCGGGAGTTGGTGGAGTGGGAGTCAGCTGGGTTCTGCACGTTTGTGTGTCATATGCGTCTTGGACCTCTTTTTCTTTCTTTGTTCTTTGGTCCCAGGTTGGAGGTTGCACAGAGCTGGGTGGAGCTCATGGGGCAATGCAGGTCTCTGCCTGGTCTCCAGATCCAGCTGTTCTCTGGTCCCACTGTGGTCAGGGGCGAGTCAGGGGAGGTGGAATGTGAGACTGCCGGGCATTGCTGGTCAGCGTAGTGGTCAGAGTGGCTGGAGGTGGGGCGGTGTAGCCAACAAGGGAGCCTGGAGCTCCATGGGGATGAAGCCTTGGGGGTCCCTGGGTTTTGGTGGCTTGTGGTCTGGCGGGGCACTTCAGTCAGAAGAAAAGTCTGTAGCTCTGAGGGGCAAGTGGTAGGTATTCTGAGGACAGCAGTATGTCGAGGCAGGGTTGGGTGCTTCAGCCAATGTGGTTACCTCGATCTCCAAGGCATCCAGTTGCAGGCCTGGAACTTTGAGATGCCCACGTGTGGGTGCCGGTGCCTCTGCAAGGGTGGTGGCTTGAGGTGGGGCTGGGTGCTTCAGACCAGGCTGGGCCCGGAGCTCCGAGGCACAGGCACTGGGGGTCTGCATGGACAGCGGCAGCCTTGGGCCTAGTGAGATGCCCCAGGCATAGTTGGAGCCTGGAGCTCTGAAGGGCAGGCACCACGCCTGCCCTGGGCAATAGCAGCCTGAGATGAAGTTGGGTGCCTCAGCCAGAGCAGGGGCCCAGGTATCTGAGGGGCGGGCATTTAGGGCCTCCCTGGTTCATGCGGCTTGAGATTGGGCTGGCCACCTCACACAGGTCCGGGACCTGGAGATCCAGGGGCGAGCCTTGGTGGCAACTTTGAGCCCTATGCGGAGGACCTCAGCCAGTGATGGAGCCAGCAGCTGTGAGCGGTGTGCATGGAGAACCTCCAAGGGCTGCGGCAGCCTGAGACAGGACTGGGTGCCCCAGTCAGGGAGGTAGCTAGCAGTGGCTGGTGCCGGGCAGAGCAGTGTTGTCGGCAAGGGAACTCAGATCTCCACAAGGCCTTGTCTGAAGTCCTCCACAGGCAGCGGTAGCTGGAGGCAGAGTGAGACTGTGTAGTTGGAGAGGGAGCTCTACACGGACGGGGGGCTTGGTGTGGCCTGGGGTGAATCAGCGGTGGTGGTGGGGCAGCAGAATTAGGGCTGTTTTGGGAATTAAGGTCTCCAGGCCTCGGTCCAGTGCCGCTGGGGGTGGGCGGGGGGTGGCGAGAGGGAAGCAAGAGTCTTCATGGGAAATCACCTTTGGAGAATCTCAGAGTTCCACCTGTGCCATCGCCATCTTACCAGGATTCCATAATTTTAATTTTCTTGGTCCAGGAGTGCATGGACTCACTGAGCAGGGCCCAGCACAGCACCATCGAGCCCGCACCCTTGGATGATTTCTGAGATGTGTTGTTTTCTTTATAGTTTTCTTTATTATGTGATTATAGGAATGTTTGTATAGTTGTGTTGGCTTTTCCACAGTCAGCAATTTTGCTTAAAGTCAACTGTTGAATGGAATGCTTCTTATATAATTTGAGTCTATATATATTTCTATTGTGCTTTCTTCACAGTTATGAAACACCATTTCCTACACAACCTGTCAACTCATATCCCCTTTAAGGCCCTCAACCCAGCACGAATGTTTTCTCCCTCATAGTTTCTAACATTTCCTGATGTATGCCTTGACAATGTGTCTCTTGCCCACTAATAAATGTTCATTTCCCCAGGTCAGACCGCTTAGCTCCATGTAGGCTGTTTTCACGGACCTGGTCATGGTGATTCTTCACTGGATCTTCTGCACATAGTTTGTACTACCTCTGTTAGGGTAGAGTCTTCCCATCAACTCAAGGTCTTATCCAAGGACTTGACCTCCAATATATAAAGTATTTGGTGAAGGTGTATCCAGAATTCTTCCCTAAAACATTTGCTGAGGTCCCAGGCTTCCTCACCTCAGCTGGACCTGACTATGAGACTTTTCTTACAAAAAAATGCCAAACGATCTCAAACAGGTACCCATAATAGCTGAATTAGCTCTACTCTGATAACTGTTATATGACAATTTTGTCTAGGTTATTTTTTCTTTCTCATGTGTTTTTTTTCCGATCTCAAACCCTACGTCTTGGTCTTCTTCTTATGTATTTGTGTGACTCAGGTGAGAACACTAAAGATTTTGGAAAAACTCCCCATCTTTCCTCCACCTAATATAAAGCTCACAACAGGGGTTTTCTTGGCTTTAATTCCCATGAGATAATATCCTTTTTCTTGCATAAGTTCAACCCATATATTTACATACATGATCCATAGAAAAAACACCACATAGACTGTCCCAAATAAAAAGATATCGGATTTCGGACTTCGGCATATGATATTTGTTAGTGAACCATGATTCAGCTGAATACGTCAACCCAGGTTCTGTTAGAAACCTCAGATTTTTTTGTTTGTTTCCTTACTTTTTTCTTGATTGCACAATGATGTGATAAAAAAGGCCTGAAATGAAGAAGGAAAGAAATAATGGAGAGAGAGAGAGAGAGAGAGAAAGACAGAAGAAAAGAAAGAAACAAAGAACAAAGGAAAGAAAGAAAACAATATGGTCTACAGGCAGGAAAGATGTTGGTGAGGAGAGAAAACCATTGCGTGGAGAAGCAAGACCCTACTTGTTCCCTCCCTGCACCTGCTCTGTGTGCCCTGATCGCCCCCTAGAGGGAGTTGGTAACACCTAGTCCAACTCCCTCTTTCCTCTCAGCAGGGAGCTTTGTGTAAGGACTTACACTAAGGTCACCAAACTGAATTTCGTGTACGGCAATTAGTTTCTGTGTCTCCAGTGTTCATTGAGCTCCTCTACAGGGATAACATGTTTTTGGCATGTCTAACTACATGGTGATTTGACTCTTGGGGGATGTATTGTAGTTGGTACTCTCACTATGATGAATTTGCCCAATCCACTCTAGTCATTTCCCTTGGAGCTAGTGGATCCAATTCCACCAGTAACCCTGCTGATATTGCAACCAGAGACAAGTCACAGGGGTGAGAAGGTCACCAGTCCAGGTCATGTCTCCAGCAGCTGCACCTGGGATACAACACATGTGGACAGAAGAACTTCAGTGACCTCCCAAACCTTCATATGTGAATCACTTAGACTCTCAAATCTAGGAGCTGGCAACATAAATTGTGAGAATCAAAGACCATCATGTTCTTGTGAATGCGGCCCATGACTATCAGAAAGTATTTCCCAGGGTGACCAGAACCCTTAGTCTAAGTAAATTTGCAGCAGTTCCTTGTGGGTAGTACTCAAGTGAGGATTTGTATGTGGGAAGTGCTTTTAAAGGGAGAGGGATGGAAGTGGCTCCTGTCTTTAGGGTTCATATTGAAAAGAGGATCTAGTTGTGTCCTCATAAACTCAGTGTTCTTTTAGGAGAAATCCTTTACTAAGCCCAGTGTCTTCTCCTGTGCTAGGAAATGTTATGAGGAATGTCATGACTGAGTATAATCATAATGGACTAAGGATGACTTTGCCTATAATGTCCATTTTCAATATACAAACAGGAAGAATAAAGAATATAAAAAAGCAAAAATCAGTAAAATAATAGAAGTAAAACAAGTATGAAAATGCTATCAAAAACAGAACGAAAACAAAAACTAAAACAAAAAACAAACAAAATAAAAAAACAAACAGACAAAAAATAAAAAATAAAAACAAGAAACCTAATATGCTCTGAGGTCATTTCTGCAAATCCATCGTCCTTTCAGCTCTGGTCTCTAGGCCCTCCCTTCTCCTTTCAGCGCAAGCAGGTAAGGTTGCTCACCTATTGTGCCAGATGCCCCAGGCCTGCATTTTTTTAGAGTGTGTATCAGATCTGGACTCACTCAGCTTGCTGCCTGTTAAGTCTGCCACTCATATCTGACCTGTATGTGCTGGATCCGGCATTGCGGAGGGGTTTCTGTCTCTCCCAGTCTGATGAGATCACCTTAAGTCCCAAGTTGGAGGCTGGGCAAAGCTAGGTAGAGCTGGGTAGGGCAATGCAGGTCTCTGCCTGGTCCTGGGACAGAGAAAATTTCAGTCGGCATTTCTTTACCAGGCACGGGGCTCCTCTCCGTCTCTCCCTGATATTCTCTCTCCACTGATTAGACCAGTGCTCCAGCTGATCCACTATAGCAGGTGATGGTGTGGGACAGGTGCCAGGTGATGAAAATCAGCTTGACTCCACAGTCTCTTATCAGGAGCATATCATGAACAATCTTTTGAGACCGTGATCCAATCTCCAGGGTTGTGAGGTTCTTACCACTTTTTAATGGGGCTGTTTTTTTTGTTTTTTTGTGTTTTTTGTGGCACATTTCAGTTTCTTGTAGATCAAGGTTTTAGTCCTCTGTCAGATATACAGTTGGAAAACATTTTTTTCCATTCTATAGGCTGTCTCCCTGTTCTCTTGATGTTTTCTTTTGCTTTTCAGAAACTTGTCAATTTGATTTGGTTCCACTTGTCTATCTTATTTATTATAGTATGGGCACTTAGGGTTTTGATAAGAAATTGGTTGTCAGTTTCAATTTTCATAAAGTCTTCTGCATTTTTTACAATTCTTATAGTTTGAAGTTTTACATTTATGCGTTTGATCCATTTAGAGTTAATTTTTGTGTATGGTGATAGTTAGGGGTCCTGTTTTAATCTTTTGCAAGTGATCAGTCAGTTTTCCAGTATCATTTACAGAATAGGTTCTCCTCTCCTCATTTTTTGCTATTGGAGACTTTCTCAAATATGAGTTGATAAAGATATCGAGACTTTACTTTGAGAATCTCTATCCTTTTCCATTGCTCTGTATACATAATCTTGGACGAATATCAGGCTGTTTTGACTACAGCAGTCTTATATTAATGGTTGAAGTCTGGAAATGTGATGCCTCCTATTTTCTTTCATTTGCTAAAGAGTTTTTTGGTTAATCATGCTCATTTATGTTTCCCTATGAATTTCTGTGTTGTCCTTTTAGGGTCGGAGAAGAATGTTGCTGGTAGTTTACTGAGTATTGTGTTGAATCTGTAGATTGCCTTTGGTAGGATGGACATCTTAAAAATGTTGATTTTTCATAACCCCAAATATGAAACATTTTCCCATTTGTTTCTATCTTCCTGGATTTCTTTGAACAAGATTATGAAGTTCTCATTGTAAAAGTCTTTCATTTCTCTAATTATGAAGATGCTGAGGTATTTCATTGTTTTTGTTGTTGTTGATGGTTTTGATATTTCCAAGGGGATTGTGCTTTTTATTTGCTTCTCTGCCTGCTTGTTTTTGGTGTTTACGTATGCAACTATCTTTTGCACATTAATTTTTTACCCCAAGACTTTGACAAAGCCCTTTATCAGTGCAAGCACGTTTTTGACAGATTCTCTTGGATTTTCAAGGTATAGCATCATATCCTAAGCAAAGAGGGATAACTTGACCTTTTCTTTTCCGATTTGCTAACCCCTTATTTCCTTTTCTTTTCTAATAGCCCTAGCAAGGACTGCCAACCAAATGTTGAACATAAGAGGTGAGAGTGGCAGTATTGTCTTGTTCCAGTTTTCAGGGGAAATGTTTCCAGTTTCTGTATATTGAGCAACCTGTTAACGGTGGGGTTATCATAGATGGAACTTACTATTTTGAGGTATTTTCCTTCTATACCAAGGTGTTTGAGGGTTTTTCTCAAGAAGGGATGCTAAATTATATCCAAATGTTTTTTTAGCATCTAGTGACATAGTCTTGTAGTTCATGTATTTGCATCTATTGATGTATTTAATTACATTTATAGTTTTGTGAGGTTGAACCAGCCCTGCATCCTGTGGATGAAGCCTACTTGGTCATTATGGATGATGTTTGAGATGTGTTTTTGATCCCATTTGCTAGAGTCTTGTTGAGGATTTTTGCATCTATGTTCACAAGGGTTATTGGCCTGAGGTATTTTTTTGTTGTTGTTGGATCTTTTTCCGGTTTGGTGATCAGTGTGATTTTAGCTTCATAAAAGATTTGGGGAGAATTCGATCTCTCAATTGCCTGGAATTCTTTTAATAGGATTAGCATCATCACCTCCATGTATGTTTTGTAGAATGTTGCTGGAGTAATCCTGTCCAGGGCTTTTTTTTGTAGCTAGTTTTCATAGGATAGTGTAAAATTTCCTGGGTTGGTATTGGTCTATGAAGTGTCTTGGTGTCTTCTTGTTTCAACCTAAAGAGGTTGTGTGATGTCAGAAAGTTCTTTGTTTCATTTATGTTCTCAAGTTTTTTTCCAAATAGGTGTACATAGTGATCTCTGATGATCATTTTTATTTCTTCAGGGTCAGTTCTGATTTGATCTTTTGCATTTCTGATTGTGCTTATTAGGACTGTTTCTTTCTCTTTCTTGGTCTTTCTGGCTAGGCATTCCATCAATCTAGTTAATTCTTTCAAAGAATCAGCTTTTGTTTTTTGTCAATGCTTTCTATGACATTTTTTGTCTTCTGTTTCCTGTATTTGAGCTCTTATTTTGGAATTTGAATTCTTTTGCTAAAAGTAGGGTTTGAGTGGTTTTCTGTTTCTAGCTCCTTTAGGTGATTTGTTAGGCTCTTAACTGGTGATCTTTCCATTGTCTTGGTGTATGCTCATAGAGATACAAATTCCTTTCTCAGAACTGCTTTCGCTGCATCCCAGAGGTTTTGTTAAGATGTTTCTTCATTTTCACTTGTTTCCAGGACTCTTTCCAATGCTGATTTGATTTCAGTGTTGACCCAGTAGTTGTTCAGCAGAATGCTGTTTAGTGCCCATGTCTTTATGGGCTCTGGGAAAATTTTTTTGGCGTTGATATTTATGTTTTTCTACTGTGGTCTGAGAAGGTGCATGGCAATATTTCAATCTTATGGAATTTGTTTATGCTTGATTTATGGCAAAGAAATTCTCTATCATTCAGTAATTTCCATGTGCTGATGAGTAGAATGTACATTCTGTGGTTGTTGAGTGGAATAGTCTGTAGGTATCTATTAAGTCCATTTGGTCGAGTGTCAAGTTTAGGCTCTGGATCTCCTTGCTGATTTTTTGCCTCAATGATCTAGCTAGAGCTTTCAGTGGGGTATGCAAATCCCCAGCTATAATAGTGTTGTTGGAATCAATTTTTTTTTAGTTTACTTAGTAGTTCCTTTATAAATGCTGGTGCTCTTTTTTGTCTGCATATATGTTTAGGATAGATCTTTCTTTGTGATGGATTGAATCTTTATCATTTTGGAGTGACCTTTTGTGTCTTTTAAATTTCTAATACCTTAAGATTGTTTTATCTGATATTAAGATCCTGACTCCTGCCTTCTTTTGTGATTCATTTGCCTGGAAACTCGTTTTTAATCCTGAAGCATTGAGTCTGTGTGTGTCCCTTGTAGTGAGATTGGTTTCCAGAATGCAGCAAACCATTGAGTCGTGGTTTTTTATCCAGTTTATCATTCTGCCTTTTTTTCGCCATAGGGGCATTTAGTTCATTCATATCAGGCTGATTATTAAAATGTGATGGTTTATCCCTGTCATGATGTTCTTATAAAGCTTTATCTTTTGGCTTTGGGGTTATTGTATGTGTGTGTTATCAAGTTTCTTGATGTGCAGTATTGTCTGCTGATTCTGTGCTCCACTGTTCTCTTGGAAATGTGTGATCATTCTTTTTTTCTTTGTTCTGTGCTTAATACCTTTTTAAGTGTCTTCTGTAGAGCTGTTCAGGATGTATGCATAACCTCTTAGAAATTGAATGTTTGGGAAGGATTTTAACTCTCAATCATTGTTAAAGCTGAGCTTGACTGGTAGGAAATTCTTTGTTGAAATTGTTTATCTTTGAGGATTTTGAATATTGGACTCCAGTGCATTCTTACTTGTAGTGTTTCTGCCTGTAGCTCTGCTGCTATACTGATTGGTTTTCCCTGATAGGTAGTCTGACTTTCTCTTGCTGCCTTTAGAATTTTTTCTTTTGTACCTACTTTGTGTAGGCGAATTACTATTGATCTAGGGGATGGTCTTATCATTTCATGTCCTGTGTGGGTCATTGTATCTCTTTGTTTGGGAGGATCATGTCTCTGATGAGATGGGAAACATTTTCTTCGATTATCTCTTGGAACACTTGTTCCATATTGTTCTCCATTTAACTCTGCTTCTGAGATACCAGTGAGTCGTAGGTTCAGCCTGTTGATATAATCACACAGCTCTTCTATACTTTGCCTTCTCTTTCTGAGTTTCTTTCTATGTTTTTACAGATTGGTTTAATTCCATATTCTGTTCTTCAAAATCAGAGATTCTTTTTTTGCTTGGATTCATTCTGCTCTCCATGCTTCAAATCTTGTTATTTATTTCCTGCATGAAAATTGCTTTGCCACAATCTCTGTTACAAGTTCTTTCAATGTTGCATCTTGTCTTTCTTGACTCTTATTAACGCTTTGTATCCATTCCCTAAATCCTGTTTTATTTTGGGGATGGTTGTTCCTGATTTCCATTTGCGGGCTCCCGGGTCTGATTTTTCAGGAGATTTCTCTTTGTTACACGTGAAATTACTTTTGGTCTTCTTTTGTTTTTTCCTCATCTGTGATATATCTCTTGCTTTTCTCTTTTGTTCTTGTTTTCAGTGTCAGTGGGAGAGGCTTTCCCTTCTGAGGTTTGCTCAGTCCTATATTCTTTCCTGATCCAGGCTCTCAGTTTGTTCTATTTTGAAATAGGACTGTGTGTGGAAGGTTTTTCTGTCTCTCTGTGCTCACTGTTCTCTGTTCTGGAAATTTTCTGGCCTTTGTACCATGGCTGAATCAGGGGTGGTGGTAAGGTGCCTGAGACCCAGCAAAAGTCAGGTCCCTCTTAAGTTTGTGTATCAAGATATCCACCCTGGGTCACAATCAACCCTGAGCAGTTGGTTCGCCAGTTGAAGAAATTGCGTCCGTTACTCCATGAGAGCAAGTCACAGCACTTTCTTGCCTCTGGTGAGACTCTGTCTCTGATGTTCCTTTGCAGCCACTGCTGGCATTGTGTGGTGAGGCGCTGAAGTGCTAAAGCAAAGCCTGGCACCAGCATATCTCCTGCAGCAGTGATGAGATTGAGCCTGGAAGCGGTAGTCTCTCCCTGCCACGTCTTCAAAGGAAAACTTTTATTCATAAAAAAAAATTGGCACTCGGCTTCTGTGACCTGGGAAACACCAGGGATCAAGCAGAGAAGCTGGAACACCAGCCGCTGCACCAGCAGGGCCTTGGACACTTGCTCACAAGCAGCCACTTTTTCAGTCTCCTGCAGAATTTTCTTCCCAGGCAGGGTATTTTTGTTTAAAAAATGGCATTCAGCTTCTGCATACCAGGAATCACTAGGGTCCAAGTCGAGAAACTGCAACACAGGCCACTGCACCAGGAGAACCACAGTGCTGGCTCTCTAGTCCTTACTCATTCAGCCACTCACACAGCCACTCACTAACCAGCAGCACACAAAATTTTCCATACACTCACTCACACCAGGACTCCCATAGTCTGGCTGCCTCAGCCACCATCTTCCCACCCATCCCTGTTTTAAATTTTAATGAAAATCAAAGCAACCTTCTTTGTTAAAGAATTTTTCTTGTTATCTCATTTTTCTTATGTGAGAAATACTTTACCTGGAATATATTTAAAAACATAAATTTTTTTTAAAACATAAATTTTAAATTAAATATTTTTCACATTATGACAGACAATTCATCAAAAACTATTTAAAAATTGTTTAATATAAATTTTCACGATAAAAACGTGCCTTTAAACAATGAAATACTCCAGTTATCCAATTGGAATTGTTAAAGTAGACAACAATTATGATGCATATTAGGAATCAAATTGTGGAGGACAAATGAGTATTATGCATTGCAGATAGGATGGAAAAGTTCATAAAATGGAAACCATTTAACATTTTATGGGAATGTAAAAATGTGATCAAGCAGATTTTTTTTTTAATATTTCCAAAACTGATGAAAGATCTTATGTTATTGCTGATATCTTCAAGAGAATTTTCATATCAGCCTTATTAACTGGATTTCTGCCTCACTCCCTGAATGGAAATTTAAATGATGCTGCAGAGTAAGTGTTGTAGGCAAAATTTCCCATGCAATTATAATATGTACACATTTCTATCATTTCTTCACTTCAATAGGTTACCACCATATTCTAAAAGAGGATTTGACTTCATTGTTCTTGTCACTGCCTCAGGCCCAGGACACCTACTTTCTCCCTCAGGGTTTCTGACACTCTCAGCACATGAGTTGCAAACTATGTCTCTCACACAATAATATCTGGCCGTGTCCTCAAGACTCAGACTTTTCAGCTCCATGTAAGCTGTGTTCACAGAAGTGTCACCAATCATAGCATTTCTGCTCTTGAACATCTGAGCATAATTAGTGGCACCATCTTCAGGGTCAATAGTTCCCATCCACTTAGGCCATGTCCATGAGCTTGTTACATCCAGTACATATAGTAGCTGGTGAAGATGTATCCAGAAGCCTTGCAGGAGAACTTAAATGGGGCCCCAGGCTTCCTCACCTCAGGCCCAGACTTCAACAACTGGACCTGGGAGTGGGCACCTGTGGAGAGGAGACACAAATGAATTTAGTCCCCCTTGACTGGCCTTGGTCCCCTCTTCAGTCTTAGGACAGATGATCCCCTAACCTGTAGATGCTGCCACAAAGAAGAAATTCCTCTAGGTCCAGGCCATAGTGAAGAGCTGTGCTCACAGGGACTTCTCTAGAGGTGATACTTGTTGTGGGTGGTGCCCTCAGGGCACAGATGCATCAATATTTCGCTCATAAGACATCAGGTCATTTGCATATTCATGAGTCAGACAATACATAGCATAAGACCTACCTACTTTGAGAAAGAGAAGCTAGATGACACATGTACCATGTCACAGTCTTATGTTGACATCTACACCATAATCTTGCTTGTGGATATATGACCACTGTCATTCCCTGAACTCTGTGTACACCAATCTCCTGCACTGAAGAACATTCCCCCTCAGAACACACTCCACACTAGGACCTATATTTTATTAGCACCTAGACCACCGGAATCACCTAGGACCATCACAGACTGTAACTCTAGCAGGTATCTATACCCCCATACGGGTCCCATTTACAGAAGAATAGCCCAGGGATAAGTTGTAGGGAGTTAACACTTGTCCCATGTGAACGTCTCAGAAGTCCCATGGGCAGTTATAACATCTGGGCTCTCCTGAGACAGTTCCTTCAGCACATGTCTGTGTGTGCTGCTCTCCCAGGCTCCTCTTCAAAAAAAAAAAAACCTGCTTTAAAGACTAGTCCTGTGATGCAGGATTGGAGTGGAGTTTCCAATTCCATTACAATAGGAAATCTATATAGCTTTGGTGAAATGAAATCTCCAGAGTCTTGTCAGGAAATTTAGGTTTTGGATAAACTTTGGTTGTTTTCTCAACTGAAAAGATTAAAATTTCATACAGTGAAATTGTCTTATATATGTGGTATTCAGATCTATTGATTTTCATCTTCATATATTGATTTCAGATTCACTTGTTCTATTAATCTACCACATTCTGAGATCTGCCAGTGCCCTGCCACACATCAAACATAGGAAAGATTAAGTAGCCCTGGAATCTGAGTATCTCATTACTGGGAACAGATTGAAAACTACAATTCAGCACCATTGATTGGATAAAGTCACCCTTATCATTTATGTACTCATTATGAAGATATCTACACCCCCAAAAAACCTGCCTTTAAATAGAGTGCTTATTGCCTTCTAGATGGATGTAAATATTCCCATCATAACACAATACTTAAAACCACATAAACAACTTGTTGAACTCTTATTTAGATTGCTGTATTGAAAAAGAAAAAACCAGGCACTTTGAGAAAGCCCTTCTCCAGCCTCAAGTGCACCTGCTCCATGACTGGAGCCTTTTGGTTGAATCATGTCACCCCTTGCATTTCTTCTGCAAACCTGTAGGAAGATCTCCTCAGGCCTCACAGAGTATGCTCCTCTCAGGGTCTCTAGACCAGTATCAAGTGACTGAGCCCTGGTTCAGAGTGTTCCTTCATATATATCCTACGCTTCTAAAACAATCTCTTAAAATGAAGGATTGGCCTTA
This sequence comes from Carlito syrichta, assembly GCF_000164805.1. Lineage (NCBI taxonomy): Eukaryota > Metazoa > Chordata > Mammalia > Primates > Tarsiidae > Carlito > Carlito syrichta. The sequence goes on from NW_007261231.1 coordinate 202,938, forward strand.
CAAAACTTATTGAATTCTGCTGGATGACACAAGAAAATAATTATTTAAAACCACAACTACCCCATTTCCTGAATTGTCAGATGCTCTGAATCAGTGGAATCCAGGTTGCCCCTGAAAACTTTGTGGGCTTCGGTGGAGCCACATAACTCTGTAAGATCTTCCAGTGAATATTGTCTATGTGAATACCTGTAAGAGTAGACACCTGCATATCAAAGCCTATTCTAGGTCTGGCATTCCAATTATACACACACACACACAGGCAGATTTTGATTGAGCTCATGGGAAACACTCTAGGCTTGATTGTGTTACATACTTTGTCAAGTAGATCTATAGAAAACAAATCACAATTGGACACTTGGGAAGCACATGCATATTGAGTCCACCTGTTCTCACTTGGGAAACATGCAGATTTCACTGGAGAAATGAATATGCAGTCAATGAGGGGGGATATTGACCTTGATCATGAACCTGTGGATGTCAGAGGCATCAAATTGCTCTACTGTCTTCGACATTTCATCTCTCATTTCCCTTGGGTTTTCCCAAGTTCTTCTCCTAAGGCAGAGTTTGTGCATTGCTACAAGTTCACTTATATATAGATTAATTACTTTTGTAATTTGGTACTTGCAGGGCATGTGAGCATTACATAGTCTCACAATTGAATCTCAGTTATTCAGTGAACATCTTCCTCTGGGCTGTGCACTTTACAACGTGTCTCCTGTGCTCAAGCACATTTTATCTATTTACTGTACTCCCCACCTGAATTCAACATCTCCAATATTGCATTGAATTTTAACCCTATTAGGTACTTTAATGTATTTGAATGACAGTGGGATCCTGGGTGTTAGAGGACTAGAATCAGGTAAATTTTCTTTTTCCATATAGTTTTAAGTCTGGAGAAATTATTTTCCTGTAGATTTTGCTAGATATTGTTCCTGGTAATTTTATTAGTTACTAGTCTATCCTAATTCAGACCCAGAAAGAATAGACATAATGTTTACTGGAAGTTTTTCATGTTTGAGACCCCAAGAGGTCTCACATCATGCCAGTTCTTATTTATCCACTAGAAATTAGTATTAATTTTTGACATATGAACAAACAACTAGTTTTTCCTCAAAAGGATCTCTTACAGGTAAACAAGACTCACCTGTAATTCTAGAAGTGCCTGTCTGTTAGTAAATATATATATATGTCATGCTAGGAGATTACTTGTGTGATTCTTAGCAAAAGAGCTTCACATCTAATAGTCTGAGGAAGCAATAAGTACTTGATGGATAGAAGAAGCAGTTGCCCTAAAATAATGCCTAGGTGTATGGCCCTCTATGCCCTGTATCAGTGGAAACAGTAAGTGACCTAAGTTTATGGAGGATGTAGTGGTGGAGAACAGAGCACAATTGATCCCTCCTCAATGTGTGACCTAGGTTGCTTCCTCATCCCTCTGAGCTTTATTTAATATGATGTAAATTTGATACCGAAGCAGTAAATTTAACTGACACCAATAAAAATGTTATATATTAATTGCCTTATAAAAAATTTTAAAATCTTTATAAACACCAATGATCTAAGAGAGGGATGCAAAGCTAATTAGAGATTTTCTTAAATAAAAAAATTAAAATCGATTAAACACAATTCTATGTGCTGAAAACTGCAATACCTCAATTGAGAGAGTGAATAGATGTTTAGTAGAAGAGCACATAAGGTGAAGTAAAAACAAACAAACAACAAACTAAATGAAAGAGCATTCTATATGTTACTATAAGAGGAGAAAAAATCGAATGAAAAAGAACGAAGAATAAGGAATGCTAATAATAAACTGGGTACTCAGTAAAGTAAACCAATATGTGTGTGTGTGTATGTGTATATATATATATACATATATACAAAGTAAACCAATATGTGTGTGTATGTGTGTGTATATATATATACATATATATGTATGTATATATATGTATATATATATATATAACAGCTGTTATATAAAGGGATGAGATATAAATTTGGGAAGGGAAGAAGAAGAAGAAGAAGAAGGAGGAGGAGGAGGAGGAGGAGGAGGAGGAGGAGGAGGAGGAGGAGGAGAAGAGGAAGGAGAAGGAGGAGAAGAAAGGAAACCAAGCATAAAGACTATTAAAAGACGAGGACCAAGCTCACCCATATTTTCATACACATGAGCTATCGTAGAGTCACCCACTCAGGAGCATCCTGAGAGAATGTTGAATGATTTCAAGTTTTTCCTTCATCACTCATCATGTGCTTAGTAAATTTTCCTTCCATTTTCCTGCATGCTGTAGGACTTTGAATCCCAAAATGCCTTTCAAACACATTCACCAATACAGATCTCAGGCTTTGAAGATATCCAAGACACAGTTGTGCTTTCTGCTCCTTTGTTGTTGCTATTGTTTCATTTATTTAAAATTATCTGAGGGCATCAGTGATGACAGGAGTGACCAACTTAAACATACAATTTTCTGACCTCTGCCTGATTAACCCAGTCATAAGCTTGTTCAACCCAGTGTCATTCTGTGGATGGAACCATCTGGATGTTCCCTGAT